>NC_089839.1:307193954-307336454 GCF_035609145.1 Eleutherodactylus coqui
GTCTTCAGGTACGGCCGTCTACTGGCTGCAGTAACACGGGCGCCGATGCGCCCATGTGACTGAGCCCTCAACTTAATTCTGGTACTGTATGTATGTTTTGAGCTTAGTTCTGTTACTATATTTATGTTACTAACTTGGTTTTAGTGCTGTGTTTATGTTATGAGCTTGGTTCTGGCTCTGTATTTAAGTTTGATTCTGGTACAATATTTATTCACCGAGCTTAGTTCTGGTGCTGTATTGATGTACTGAGGTTGGTTTCCTGCTGTTTTTATGTATTGAGTTAAGTGCTGGTTCTGTATTTATGTTATGAGCTTGGTTCTAGTGCTGTATTTATATAACAAGCTTCGTTCTGGTGCTGTGTTTGTGTTATGAGCTGGATTGTGCTACAGTATTTATTCACTGAGCTCTTCTAATGTGGCTATGCTACTATTTTGTTGCTTTCCGCAGAAGACAAGCAGACTGCTTATCAGTGTGATTTACAGTATATTGGTATTTATTTTTGTTTTGATGGGGGTGAATAAAAATCCATACAAGGTGCAAGTTAACCTAAGGCCAGTACTGAGCCTATACACATTAGCCACTAGTCACCTGAACCTGACCAGATGACTGTTATATGTGTGTTGTAGATAGGACAGAAGAGACTGTTTCATCCTTCACAAGAGACATTCTACTTAAAGGGGTTGTCCCACGGCAGCAAGTGGGTCTATACACTTCTGTATGGCCATATTAATGCACTTTGTAATGTACATTGTGCATTAATTATGAGCCATACAGAAGTTATAAGAAGTTTTTCACTTACCTGCTCCGTTGCTAGCGTCCTCGTCTCCATGGAGCCGACTAATTTTCGCCGTCTAATGGCCAAATTAGCCGCGCTTGCGCAGTCCCGGTCTTCTTCTTTTTTCAATGGGGCTGCTCGTGCTGGATGCCGGCTCCGTGCAGCTCCGCCCCGTCACGTGCCGATTCCAGCCAATCAGGAGGCTGGAATCGGCAATGGACCGCACAGAAGCCCTGCGGTCCACCGAGTGAGAAGATCCCCGCGGCCATCTTCATCAGGTAAGTAAGAAGTCACCGGAGCGCGGGGATTCAGGTAAGCGCTCTCCGGTGTTCTTTTTTAACCCCTGCATCGGAGGTGTCTCGCGGCGAACGGGGGGGGGGGGGGGGGGGTTGATAAAAAAAAAAAAACCCGTTTAGGCGCGGGACAACCCCTTTAAGATGTTGTCTGTTTCCTGCAGCCACACCTAAGAGCTCCGAGTTTGTTTATATGAAATAGGAGAATAAAGCATGAGCTATACTAGTTATGGTTACATTTAACTGACACCCCCTTTCTCTCACTCCATTCGTATACATCATAACCGCCCTCAGGGCTTTTACCCCCTAGTGTTTTTTTTAACGCTGTGATATCGCTGCGTTTTTTTAATAGGACTTTCTAATGTTAAAATCTCATCGCACAAAAATCTCATCGCACAAACTTGCGATTTTTGAAAATCCCCCTATGAGGCACAGTCCCAAAGCGTTTTTCCTTTTCCAGAGATTGCAGACTGACTACATCCAGCTACCAAAAAGTGGCCCCTACGAGTATGTCCTTGTTTGTATTGATCTGTTCTCTGATTGGGCAGAGGCTTTCCCTGTGTTTAAAGCTACGGAACACCATACAGCTAAGAAATTACTCTCAGAAGTAGTGTGTCGGTTTAGTATCTCTGAAACCAGAGTGACCAGGGTACCACTTTTATTGCAAATGTTATGAAGGAGATGGCAGGGATGTTGGGCATTAAACAAGCTTTCCACACACCCTACCATCCTTAAAGTAATGAGAGAGTAGAGAGACTAAATGGAAAAACAAAATTCTGAAGGACATGACCAAACTCAGTAAGCCATGACCTGGCTGCCTTCCTCTTGCACTATTTTCAGTAAGACACACCCCTAACAGATGCTCGGGTCTCAGTCCCTATGAGGTTCTGTTTGGGTGTGTACCTAGGTTAGGGCTGTACTTTCCTCACCAGTTGACTCTTCAGCATGGGAATATGGTCTCGTACATGAGAAAACTAACTGACCAATTAACTAAATTGCATGCCAAGGTCTATTCTCTTCCAGATCCAGATTCGGTGGAGAGTACACACTCCCTCAAACCTGGGGACTGGGTGGTGACGAAGAGGCATACCAGGAGAAGTCTTGAGCTCCGATTTGATGGTTCCTTCCAGGTCCTGCTAATCACCGAAACCTCTGTGAAGTTGAAAGGGAAAGACACCTGGATGCACGCTTCCCACTGCAAGAGAGTTCTGGTTCTGCCCGAAACTGACCAAGGCTCATCATGAGTCTGTATATCCTTTATTTCCTTATACCTTTGGTCATGCGTGCCCTTGTTAAGAATCAAGATACCAGTAGTTCTCCATCTGACAAGGGCACCCCAACTGTGATATATGTAAATATGTCTGGTGATGTATACACGGTTAAGTTTGATGTCTATGCTATTGTTAAATGCTCCCCAAAATGGCCAATCTCCCCATACTGGGAAATCAGTTATTACCTCTGTGTTATTAGAAATGGAAATGACAATTACAATTCCTGGTCAGATGTAGGCTGGAATACTGGTACTGGTTGGGGATATCGACCAGCTGAGGCCCTACTTGAAAGAATGACCCTGAGAACTGGTTTTGTGCCCCATTCTTATAGAATGCCTTGTATATTGGAAGACAAGACAAAAACCTGTGAACCCCTCCTGTTGACTATTCAAAATCCATCCCCTGAAGACCTGGGCTTATATGTTTTGGGTAGACATGTGTCTGTCAGTGGCAAGGCCCCATTTGGGTGGTGTGTTATTCCCTATTGACAATGTTACACAACCAGAAGCCTTAGACTGTCTCCATTCTCTACATGAGGGACAAATATAAAATTCATCATTCTGTCACCTGTTGCATGACTTATATCCACCCATCAAAAATAAAAATGTAGCAGCCCCTGGAGTAGCCCTATATCCTGGTAACTATACTTGTTTACGCTCCACCTCCGGTACAACTGGGGTCAAGAAATTGGGTGTCCAGTTTTGTCCTTCTAATTTAACATTAGACATAACCAACATTTCTTCTTGGATTCATCAAACTATGGCTACAGCTGATATATGGTGGTTATGCGGGAATGGTAAACTACGTCCTCTCCTTCCCCCGTCATGGAAAGGACAATGTGCATTAACCAAGATCCTTCTACCCTTCCAGTTGTTTGAAGCTGACTGGAAAGGGATTCAGCAGGTATCAACTCATGTAAACAGCCTGCATAGGTAGGTACAAAAGAGATACCTCCCCTGGTGGCTTTTTTGAACCTCATGTTTACAGAGACTCCATTGGTGTCCCTTGGGGTGTTCCTGATGAATTTAAGGCCAGAAGCCAAGTGGCAGCAGGATGGGAGTCTCTAATACCTATGGTTACTATTAACAAAAATGTAGATTGGATAAATTACATATATTACAATCAGCAGCAGTTTGTTAACTACACACGTGATGCTGTTCAAGGCTTAGCTGAACAGCTTGGTCCTACCTCTACAATGGCTTTCCAAAATAGACTAGCATTAAAGGGGTTGTCCCGCGATAGCAAGTGGGGTTATACACTTCTGTATGGCCATATTAATCCACTTTGTAATATACATTGTGCATTAAATATGAGCCACACAGAAGTTATTCCCTTACCTGCTCCATTGCTGGCGTCCCCGTCTCCATGGCTCCGTCTAATTTCGCTGTCTTCTGGCGTTTTTAGATGTGCTCGCACTATGCGGTCTTCTGCCTGGTGAATGGGGCCGCGCGCGCCGGAGAGCTGGTCTGCGCGCCGTCATAGAAGCTCCGCCTCCATCACGTGGTGCCGATCAGCCAATGAGGTGGCTGTATCGGCAGTGGAACGCGGAAGACAGAAGAAGAAACTCCACGGTGCACCATGGGAAGACCCGCGGTGCACCGTGGGAGAAGACTAGCGGCACCATCTTTAAAAGAAGAAATGAAGAAGCTGCAGAACGCTGATGCAGGTAAGTGCAATGTGCTTTTTAAAAACTAACACATGCTTTCTTTTTCACAGGGCATAATGCAGGGGTCCATTTAAAAAAAAAAATTCGCTTTCGCCGCGAGACAACCCCTTTAAATATGCTTTAAGCTGAAAAAGGAGGGGTGTGTAAAATGATTGGTGACTCTTGTTGTACTTTTATCCCTAACAATACTGCTCCATATGGTTCCATCACTAAGGCTTTGAAGGGCCTAACCAGTTGGCAACCAACGCCGACATAAAAGACCCTTTCGGAGATTGGTGGACTTCCATATTTGGAAATTGGAGTGGATGGCTTTCGTCTGTTGCTATTACTTTTATGACTGTTCTCTATGTGCTCATATTTGGTGGATGCTGTGTTCTGCCACTGCTCAGACGAGTAGTGACAGACATTGTAGAAAATAACATTCCTATTATGCTTCACGGTATAGAAGGAGATCTGGAATCCATCATGAGTGAGCAACCAAAGCTTCCGGGAAATCTGGTGAAATCATGTAGGAAGTTCCGGCGGGTAGTACTAGGCTTCTTCGAAGTACTTGGTGGACACACATGGTTACCTCCTGTTCGGTAGAAGCTAAAAGAAGGGACTGTTGTAGATAGGACAGAAGAGACTGTTTCATACTTCACAGGAGACATTCTACTTAAGATAGCGTCTGTTTCCTGCAGCCACACCTAAGAGCTCTGAGTTTGTTTATATGAAATAGTAGACAAAGCATGAACTATACTAGTTAAGTTTACATTTAACTGACACCCCCTTTCTCTCACCCTAATCGTATAGATCAGGGGTGTCAAATTCATTTTCACCGAGGGCCACATCAGCCTTATGGTTGCCTTCAAAGGGCCGATTCTAATTGTAAGACAGTATAGTAAAAGTGAACCCCATAGTGGCCCGATTGGTAATAAGGTCTCCCATAGTGGCCAGTGGCGCACACTATTATACATATATATGCACAGACGCACACTATTATTATACATAAATATGTATACACAGTCGCACACTATTCTAAGTATATATGCACAGACGCACACTGTTCTACACGCATATGCATATCACCCCTCACTCTCCACCTCGCCATACAGTGCACATCTCCAGCCCCTTTACCTTCTGTATCACCCCATTACTTGTAGTATGTAAGCTCGTTGGAGCAGGACCCGCACCCCTATTGTTTCCATCAATTGATTACTATGTAACTGTGGTTCTGTAATGTTTGTACTTTTGTCTTTCTGTATCCCCTGTCTATGTAAGCGCTGCAGAATATGTTGGCGCTATACAAATAAAGTTTATTATTATTATTATATGCACAGACACACTAATATACATATATACACACAGACACATATTATTCTACACATATACGCACAGACGCACACTATTCTACACATATACACACAGATGCACACTATTCTACATATATACATACTGACGCACTCTATTATACATATATACGCACAGATGCACACCATTTTACAAATATACACACAGACACACACCATTATACACATATATACGCACATACGCACACCATTATACATATATACGCACAACCGCACACTATTATACATATATACCTACAGGCACACACTATTATGCATATATACGCACAGACGCACACTATTATGCATATATACGTACATGCACACACTATTATGCATATATACACACAGACGTACACTATTATGCATATATACGCACACTATTCTACACATATACACACAGACGCACACTATTTTACACATATACGCACACTATTCTACACATATATGCACACTATTATACACATATAGCACAGACACACACCATTCTACACATATACGCACACTATTCTACATATATAGCATGAACGCACAGCATTCTACACATATACACACAGACGCACACTATTATACATATATACGCACAGACGCACACTATTCTACACATATACGCACAGACGCACACCATTATACACATATACGCACAGACACACACAATTATACATATATACGCACAGACGCACACTATTATGCATATATACGCACAGGCACACACTATTATGCATATATACGCACAGACGCACACTATTATGCATATATACGCACAGACACACACCATTCTACACATATACACACACTATTCTACACATATACACACAGACGCACACTATTTTACACATATACGCACACTATTCTACACATATACGCACACCATACTACACATATACGCACAGACGCACACCATTCTACACATATACGCACAGACGCATACCATTCTACACATATACACACACCATTCTACACATATATGCACAGACAAACACCATTATACACATATATACGCACAGACGCACACTATTATGCATATATACGCACACTATTCTACACATATACACACAGACGCACACTATTTTACACATATACGCACACTATTCTACACATATATGCACACTATTATACACATATACGCACGGATGCACACCATTATACACATATATGCACACTATTATACATATATAGCACAGACGCACACCATTCTACACATATACACACACTATTCTACATATATAGCATAGACACACAGCATTCTACACATATACACACAGAAGCACACTATTATACATATATACGCACAGACGCACACTATTCTACACATATACGCACAGACGCACACCATTATACACATATACGCACAGACACACACAATTATACATATATACGCACAGACGGACACTATTATGCATATATACGCACAGGCACACACTATTTTGCATATATACGCACACTATATGCATATATACGCACACACACACACTATTATTCATATATACGCACAGACACACACCATTCTACACATATACGCACACTATTCTACACATATACATACAGACGCACACTATTCTACACATATACGACACTATTCTACACATATACGCACACTACTGTACACATATATGCACAGACGCACACCATACTACACATATACGCACAGACGCACACCATTCTACACATATACGCACAGACGCATACCATTCTACACATATACACACACCATTCTACACATATATGCACAGACACACACCATTATACACATATATACGCACAGACGCACACCATTCCACACATATACACACAGACGCACACCATTTTACACATATACGCACACTATTCTACACATATACGCACACCATACTACACATATACGCACAGACGCACACCATTCTACACATATACGCACAGACGCATACCATTCTACACATATACACACACCATTCTACACATATATGCACAGACAAACACCATTATACATATATATACGCACAGACGTACACTATTATGCATATATACGCACACTATTCTACACATATACACACAGACGCACACTATTTTACACATATACGCACACTATTCTACACATATATGCACACTACTATACACATATACGCACGGATGCACACCATTATACACATATATGCACACTATTATACATATATAGCACAGACGCACACCATTCTACACATATACGCACACTATTCTACATATATAGCATAGACACACAGCATTCTACACATATACACACAGAAGCACACTATTCTACATATATACGCACAGACGCACACTATTCTACACATATACGCACAGACGCACACCATTATACACATATACGCACAGACACACACAATTATACATATATACGCACAGACGGACACTATTATGCATATATACGCACAGGCACACACTATTATGCATATATACGCACACTATATGCATATATACGCACAGACACACACTATTATTCATATATACTCACAGACACACACCATTCTACACATATACGCACACTATTCTACACATATACATACAGACGCACACTATTCTACACATATACGACACTATTCTACACATATACGCACACTACTGTACACATATATGCACAGACGCACACCATACTACACATATACGCACATACGCACACCATTCTACACATATACGCACAGACGCATACCATTCTACACATATACACACACCATTCTACACATATATGCACAGACACACACCATTATACACATATATACGCACAGACGCACACCATTCCACACATATACACACAGACGCACACCATTTTACACATATATGCACACTATTCTACACAAATACGCACAGACGCACCAATTCTACACATAGCACACTATTATACACATATACACACACTATTCTTCACATATACGCACAGATGCACACTATTCTACACATATATGCACACTATTATACACATATAGCACAGACGCACACCATTCTACACATATAAGGACACTATTCTACACATATAGCACAGACGCACACCATTCTACGCATATATGCACAGACGCACACTATTCTACACATATACACACAGACACACACTATTATACATATATATGTATAGACACACATATACCTGTGTGTATATATATATATATATATATATATATATATACACACAGGTGCATATATATATATATATAGCTACACACAGGTGCACATAGATATTATATATATACACACACACATATACACGTACATACATATGCACACAAGGACACTTCTGCATTTGTATACTTACCTGCATCAAATGTGGTCCCACTGGCAGGTATATCGGCTGCTCTCAATCCTTCTTGGGGCCCTCCTGCATACTTGAGCCCCTGATGTCTCCCCAGGCCTGCAGCCATGAACAGAGGGGGGGCCGGTGAGAGGAGGTCAGCACTGACCATGCTCTCATCCTGCAGCTGCTCTTCCTCCTTCTCAGTGTCGCTCTCCTCGCACCAGAGATCATGTTCTCTGCAGTCTTCTTCCCTGCTCCGCAGCTGTTGTCAGTGTGCTATCGGCACTCGTCTGTTACTGTTTGCACTAGACAGAACAAGCCGAGAGAAGATCGCCTACTGACAACAGCACGAGGGTGAGGGAACTTACTGCACAGCCAGCGGGCCACAGAAAATGAGGTGGTGGGCCGGATTCGGCCCGCGGGCCTTGTGTTTGACACCGGTGGTATAGATCGTAACCAGCCTTAGTCTTGCTTACGTTGTAAAGCATATATATACTTGTGTCTACCTCCTTATAAAGTTAGAAGAACTTCATTTTTGGATGATACTAGCTGGTGTCATGTGTCAGTGATTTGTGTGCACATAACCTTCTCATGGTCTGGACCAGACAATGGAACATGCCATGGAATCCCTTAGTAGATTCCCCCGCTAACATATGTATGGGGATCTCCCGACTTTCTCACGACAACTTATATCACAGGAAGGAAGGAGCCGGTACGTTGAGTTTCAACACCCAATCCTTTTTTCCTTTGAGATAAGGCACCTTCAGAGCTGTCTGTCTCTACTGGCCTCATGACAAACATGCAGATGCTTGGTCGAACTGAGTGTTCAAGTGTTTCAGGGAGTTGGGAGAATAGCTCTCAGCTGACAGCTATTAAAGGTGTTTGGGCATTGAACATTTATGCCCCTTGGTTCTGTGTACCAGGAAGGATACCAAGAAGTCGAAGATAGAGCAACAAACAGAATCTTTGAGAAGGAATGTCGAGCTATCACTTTGGGATATACCAAATAGGAATCACATCTAGATCACATGTAACATACACCAGGTGCCCTTGCCTTTTTCACAGCTGACTTTGGAGACATTCTCCACTTTTTTCTGCTCTGAAGCTGTACTCATGCTGGTCCTAGTCACTGTTGAAGCCTCTGGTATTAAGTTGGCCAACTTTCTGCATTGATCTGTAGCTTCCTCCATTTGCCCCATAATACTCTTGCAGACTCTGGATCTCTGCAGTCTGGAGACTCTGGATCTCTGCTCAACTGCACCAGTTGCTACACTCTCACACATCAACACTCCTCCTTCCTGTTCTTGCAGTTCCTTCTCCGGCCATCCTATCGGGGACTCCTGCACTCTCTACTGTATGAAACGGGTACTACAGCAGCACTCCTGTGTGTTACAATATGACAGTATCTATAGTTCTAAACCTTATACTAAGTTGTCCATACAAGTAGATGAACATTTCACAGTTGACTCCAGGACAGAACGTCTACAGAAGAGAGAAAATCTCCATTCCCAGTCTTTCTAGCTGCAGGATAATTACATACCACAGAGCAAACACAGCCACAACTAAGCGAGGAAGACTTGGAACCCAATTGTAAAACAAATTAGCATGTTTTTATTTCAGAAACATAACATTGACAATGAAAGTTGAGACTTGCAGGAAATTCAATAATTGTATTTAGAACCTGAATATGTAATACGCACTACATGCTTTCATTTACAACGTGAATGGATGTAAAACACAATGTACTTGTTGGGAAGGAGAAAAAAGAATTACGCAGCATTGTTTGGACGGGAGGCTGGCTCATGTACAAGACAACAAATTAACATCACTCTAAACGAAGACAATGGAGCCTGCAAATATTTGGTGTAATATGGATTCCATCAAATCAACTTAGATTATTCATTGGGTTCATGGGAAAAAGTTTCCTTATTACACATAGCAACCAATCAGAACCAGCTTTTCATTTGTCGAGGGCACTTTAGACAAAGCTGAGGTGTAATGGGTTGCTATGAAAAAAGACACACTGCCTGGACAGACTAGGCAAGACTGAACTAAAACTAGGTACTTAGAACTAGAAAAAGGAATACTGGAGAGAACAAATGTTGTCACAACTGTCAACTGCACTGCACTGCTGAAACCAATAGTATTTAAAGGCAAACCAATGAGACCCTCCTCTCTGTAACGAGGCTGAGCAGTGTAGTCCACTGATCCCTCCACCGGCTCATAATGTCTGCCCTAACAACACCTTAAGGTCCCTTTACACAAGATGACTGTCAGGCGCATAAGCATCTGACAACCATCCTATGGACTGCTATCACTCCTGAGCTTACACAGGAGCAATAGTCATTCAAATGAATGAAGGTGGAATGGCCAGAAATCATTCCGGCCCATCCGCCACAATTCACAGTAAACAGGACTTACTCAAAAATTGAGCGGCTCCTGTTTCAACGGGCCTATAGTCTCTTGGGTTTTAGTTTTGCTGTGAGTGATTTTTCATTATCACCCAAATTCGGTGTTTCCAGCGAATTTGTGCAATGATGGCCCCCATGTAAATTACCATTTAGCAAGTAGGAGATAACAGTGTAGCAGGATTTCTTGCGGCTTTGTGAAAAACATATCTGTTTTTCTAAGGCTCCAGGGATTTCCCCCCCTTTTTGATATATTCTCAGGCCACCTGGGAGTGTTGGTGAGTATTGTATGTCCTGCAGATACTCTTCTCATTGATTTAGAACACAATTCCCCATTTATGACTTGATGAGTTAATTGCTATGGCTGACTGCTCAACCAATCACAAGGGCAGATTAGAATACTCTACTGACTGCAGCGTGAGAATGACCACCGGAGGGACCCAGGACATTCTCATATTGCACAGCTCACCTCCAAAATGCAGATACGGTATTTTCTTCTGTTTTCTTCGTTATTTGCAGTAGATCTGCTATAGAAAATGATGTGCTGCGTGAGTGCAGAGACCTTCTGTTTGGCAGCTGCATTCAATCAGTGAATCCGTACTGTGAGACAAACATTTCAGTGCTGTATACACATACGAGTGAGTGCATATCCTCATATTATATTCCAGAGCTGTAGAAAATGTATATATTGTTATATCAGCAGAGATTTATGCGAGGCGAAGAAGGAAATATTTCCGGATCTGGATATAATCCTTGTACTTTCATTGTTTTCTTCTCCTCTTCAAATTTGCTTTTAAGAAATATCAAAGGCTTATTGTAGATACCTTTTAATATGTGTTCCAAAAGCAAGATAATAGAACATAGGGTCATCACTGTTCTTTACAGTCACAAACGAGAGCTTACAGCATATGCATGTTGTAGTCAAAAAGAGGGGTCCGTCCGGGGTTATATCTCATACTGATGTCCTATATTGAAATAACAATAGTGTATTTGAATAGGAAGGCGTGCATGAGCTACACAATGGAATGGTGCATGGGCCTCTGGAGGTCCCGGAACATGATTTTTGTGTTGTGGTCCCTTTAAGAGATAGGGAGTAAAACTCAACTACAAAGTTGAAGAGTAACAAGTGAGAAGCAGAAATCCATTTTCCACTTCTCTCTGAGTCCCCAGGGACCGATGCTATAACTGAAGTAAGGAAAGCATACTGGAAGGGGCTTCGGTCAATTACAATACATGCATGAAACGTTATTGAACGTGTGTTCATTCTAGGGACTCTCAACACGGATCAGTACCTGAATCTCCTGCAGACAATGGTGAATAATTCCTGGATGATCTGCCCCATCATAGCAGAAGGAGGCCACTTCCAGCAAGCATTCCTTACTTTAGTCATAGCAGCGGTGCCATAGGACTTAGTGAGACACAGAACGTGGATTTCTGCTTCTCACACGCTACTCTTCAACTTTGCAACTGAGTTTTCCTCTGTATCTTCTACAGAAGCCACAATACAAAATTGAAATCCATGTTTCGGGGCCCCCAGGTGCTCCTGCAGCACACCCGTACTCTGATGAAGAGCCTTCATTTGTTATCTTGCCTAAAGCTTATGAGACTCAAAGATGAGGGATCGGGAGCTGTGTTTCATACTCATCGGGTGCTCCGTTCCAGCACTGTGCCCCTGTAAAGTTGGTACACATACATAGCTTGACTTTTTTCAAGTGGTTCTGTGCATGCATTCTCTCATAGAGATGAATGGGAGCGCGTACAGAGTCGGCTGAAAAGTTAAGCCGTGTACATGTACCAACATCATGGGGCCACAGTGCTAGAACGGCGCACCCAATAAGTATGAACCACAGCCCTCTGGACTCTCTATTCACTCATCTTTGAACCCTATAATGTAGTTTATGGGAATTGAAGGTAATGAGAGGTTTCCTTTAAGGTTTTAGCCTGATGAAGAGGCTTCATTTCTTACCCTGCCTGATGAAGAGGCCTTAAAGGGTATTTGTTACCTACTTGTATCCCTATGAGCTAAGCTGTGTTATACTTACCTTGCTCGTCATTCCCCTCCTGTCAGTACTGGAAACTGCCGCTCGAAGCATGGTGTGGAGCCACTAAACAGTCCGCCTGTTCTAACTTTATAAAGTAGGGATTACTTAGCAGCGCTTCTCGATGCACTGAGCGCTGGCTTGCAGCACTGACACCGGGTGAACAACGGGGAAGGTAAGCTTAGCTCATAATGATAAAAGTGGGTGACAGCGTCTCTTTAAGCAGCCATTGCTAATACAATTTCTCCGGTTAGCCAATGAAGGCGGCACCGCCATAACTATTTTGCTGTTTTAATGCAAGAGTACTTAACATTATATACAAGTAGATTTGTTCTGGCTAAGGCCGGTGGCACACGACCGCAATTGTACCCCACGCGGACGATCCTCTGCATTCCGCACCAATTCAAACCAATGGAGCATCCACACGAGTGGACAACGACCGCAATTTTCCACTCGTGGAGGAAAAATCGTAGCATGCTCCATTTTTGTGCGGGTCCCGAACAGACGGCTTCCATTGAAGTCAATTGGAGTAATTTGTGTGCAGGCGGTCTAACACGGGGCCGCACTATTTTTGGTCCAGATCACCAATATACTATAAATACACTGAGTGGCCCCTTTATTAGAGCCCCGGCCCTCTCACGATTAGTGCTTCCCTGTGTGAAGGTTAGACACGTGATCCTGAAGTGCAGCATAAAATCTTGAAGGTAATTTTATGGTGACACAAAAAAAAACTTTCTACAGTATTTCCCTTTTAATAACTCAAAAAGGGGGAAAAAAAAAAATTTTACGTTTCTATTCCTTCTTTTTAACCGAAAAATGCAATGCAATCGCTCCCCCCTCCCTGCAGCTCCGTCCCACTCAGCCAGCACAGCATGAATGCTGGAATTTGTAGTCCGGGATCTCCCACTTTAACATCTGCTCAGAGCTTTCAAAAAATTCCGAAACTGTGCAAGCATAAAAACGCACAACCGAAAAACAGCAAACAAATTTACAACTTTCCGTTTCTTCCTGTTTTCTCACCCGGAACCTCATTTCTAGGTGTAAATATTTGCTCTTTGGTCCGGGTGCTTCCACTACTGCCTTCTCCCAAACGCGTCGCTCTGCCAGATCTGCCCGAAATGCCGCTTTTCTGATCTAGTGGAATGAGACTGAAATGTGAAACTCGTTTCATTACATTTTGGCACCGATCCCCCTCCCTTTGGTCTTGACCCTGAATAAATTGCTCGACTACTTCCAAGTTTGCTTCCACAAGACATTTGTGCCCCAGCACATTCCTTTCTATCACCTACCGAGATCTCTATTGGATCAAACTTTACCTACTGATGATCTTCACAGTAATTTGCCTTAATGCTATTCTGCCGGCTGCCAGGAACTAACTCTCTCCTTGTGCTGCGGAGTCGCTCCATCTGCTCGGTGTGTTAACAAAGCCCGCATTGTGGCCTCTTCAGCTGAATGTAATATGCGTTAAGCTTTCTAAAAGGATCAGATATGTTTTTTAATTAAAAACTGAAATATGCCGGCCATGTTTTTATTTATTCTATCAATCTATCGGTTTCATGGTAAGGGGGTTTTGCGCAGATGCTCGGATTTCACCAAGCGTGGGAGAAAAGAGTCGATGCTAAATATAATCCGAATGATAACATTTCTCAAAAAAAAAAAAGAAGTGATAGCGAAGAGGGAATGGTTTGTAGTTTTAGCTTTATGCAATGACGCACGAGGAATGCATGGGGAAACTGATTCAATTATCCAACGACACAAAGCTAGGAGGCACAACTAACACTAAGCAAGAGAGAGGATTCAAGAAGATCTGGATAGACCTAAACGGAACGGTATTTAACAAGGAGAAATGCAAAGTCCTACAACTGGGCAAGAAAAATGAAAAAAGCACATACAGAATGGGAGGAATTGGGCTAAGCAGCAGCACATGTGAAAAAGACTTGGCTATACTAATAGATCATAGACTGAACATGAGTCAACAATGTGATGCAGCAGCCAAAAAGGCAAACACAATTCTGGAATGTATTAAGAGAAGCATAGAGTCTAGATCACGTGAGGTAATTATCCCCCTCTACTCTTCCTTAGTCAGACCTCATCTGGAATACTGGGTCCAGTTCTGGGCCCCCCACTTTAAAAAAGACATAGACAAACTGGAGCAAGTTTAGAGAAGAGTTATCAAGATGGTGAGCGGTCTGCAAATCATGTCCTATGAGGAACGGTTAGAAGATCTGGGAATGTTTGGCCACTTGCACACAGGCAGCTTTTTCTGCGGGATCCGCAGCAAATATCGTCCATAGCTTGCTATGAGAAATCGATTTTTCCTGCACATGGGCGGAAATCAATTGCGGTTTCCGCTTGCAGAGAAAAAGTTGCAGCATGCTCGATTTTTATTCCACGTAGACAGCTTACATTGAAGTCAATGGAAGCTATCCGACTCGTGGCCCATCCGCAATTAAAATTGCGGACAGGTCACGGATTCTGCGCCATAGCCTAGCGACAGCGCAGGGAATAAAAAATGTGAAAAAAAATTCTGCACTGCGCATGTCCGACAGCGAGCCACCGGGTTCATTTGCAGTACAGATGAAGAACAGAAATGACAGGTATGCGTGGGCACCGCTGCTCTCAGGGTCAGATTCCACTGTGGGCTCCCGCATATAGGATCCAGCTCTGCCGTGTGCAGGTGGCCTTTAGCTTACAAAAAATAAAGGCTGAGAGGCGACTTAATAGCTGTCTACAAATATCTGAAGGGCTGTCACAGTGCAGAGGGATCAGCCCTATTCTCATCTGCACAAGGAAAGACTAGAAGCAATGGGATGAAACTGTTTAGATATTAGACAGTGAGGGGGATCAATGAGTGGAACAGGTTGCCATCGGAGAGGGTGAGTTCTCCTTCAATGGAAGTCTTCAAACAAAGGCTGGACAGACATCTGTTTGGGATGATTTAGTGATCCTGCACTGAGCAGGGGGTTGGATCCGATGACCCCAGAAGGCCCGATTACCCCAGAGGACCCGATGATCCTGGAGGTCCCTTCCAACTATACCATTTTACGATAAAGATAGCCCCATGTATACTACATGTGTTTTTTTTATATTTCCAGACACAAAAGAGCAAATTGACAAAAAGGGTCTTTTTGGCATATTTTTTTTGGAAAATGAAGTAACATTTTTGGAAATGACAATGTTCACTAGTCGTGTAATTGCTGCAGCGGCATTGGCTGTTGAGAGTCCCCGGCATTCTACAGAGGAGACTTTGTGGTTGGGATTTCAAGAAATCTTATTTAATGCAGCAGAAAACAAACTGCAGAGTCAGGGCGTATTCAGGCTGCCGTGGGCGCAGCTATGCCTGGCGGCAGCCCGATCGTTCCACGCGTAGTCAATATGGGCTGTTTCGGGCAGACGTGGTTTTCTCCCCTTATGTGGCTCTGATAATCACGGCCGCATAACGGGACAAAGCAAAATTACTGATATCAATGGACTTCAATGGTTTTGTTTTCGCTATCGGGAATCTTGCCCGTTAATTGTATTACCAAGAAAAGCTAGTATATAGTAGTGAGAAACATCAGGCAGGACTTATCTTCCCACTAGAGATGAGCGAGCCTACTCGCTAAGGACAGTTACTCGAGCGAGCAATGCCCTTAGCGAGTACCTGCTCGCTCGGAAGAAAAGATTCGGGTGACGGCGCGGGTGAGTGGTGAGTTGCGGGAGTGAGCAGGGGGGAGCAGGGGGGAGAGAGAGATCTCCACTACATTCCCCCCTGCTCTCCCACGCCGCTCCCCGCCGGCACCCGAATCTTTTCTTCCGAGCTTGCAGATACTCGCTAAGGACAATGCTCGCTCGAGTAATTGTCCTTACCGAGTAGGCTCGCTCATCTCTACTTCCCACTATTTTTTTTTTTTCAAACTCTTGCACTACGGAGCGAAGTTTGGACAGCTGGACAAAAACCTTCATTGAGGTGCAACTGCGCTCCGTGCCGGCCATCTGAAACCACCCTATGGGCTCCTTCATATAGGTGCATGCGCAATTGCTCACCTCAGCACTGCGTTCTTGTAGAACAAACAATGTATTTTGTCCTCACAGGGTATGTATTTGGCACACGGACGCAGCCGCCACGCCCTGATTTAAATAGCTAGTTAGCCTAATGATTTCCAGATGTGTTCGTTTTCTTGCAGAATTGTGCAGCGTCTTGTGCATCCGGTTGTGCATTGTGCGCGCATTTGTGCACCTCCCATAGATTTATATGGGGACCTTTGGTGTGCAAATATGTGCACAAAAGTAGAGCATGTTTTTTTTTTCCGCACACATGAAATGCGCGCAAAAAAAGGGATAAAAGCGAACCTGTTAAAATCATTGAAAGCACTGCTTTGGCAAGCCCTGTGGAATGATTATTGGGGAAGGGCTTGAAATATAAGCCCTTCCCCAATAATCATCAATAAGTGAAAGAAAATTATTATTTTTTTAATTATACTCACCTCTCCTGCTCTCAGCTGCGTCCTCCTGCTGGCTCCCCGGCAGTGCTACTGAGCTCTTTCAGCAGTTGGGGATTTAAAAATCCCCACCTCCTGAAAGGGCTGAGCAGATTGGCTGAGGGCTCAGCCAATAGCAGCTACTGCTTAGCTATTGGCTGAGCGCTCAGCCAATCACACATAGCCCTTAGCTATTCATTCATGAATAGCTATATCTTAGCTAAGCAGTAGCTGCTATTGGCTGAGCCCTCAGCCAATCTGCACAGCCCTTTCAGGAGGCGGGGATTTTTAAATTCCCAACTGCTGAAAGAGCTCAGTAGCAGTGCAGGGGAGCCAGCAGGAGCCCTTCCCCGATAATCATTCTGCAGGGCTTGCTGAAACCATTGATTTCAATGCGATCGGCAGCAGTGCCGATCCCATTAAAAGCAATTGAATAGAATGCCGCGGACTTCTGCCACAGCTGTGACAGCTGTGGCAGAGGATTCCTTCATCCCCGCGGTCCCCACGGGGATGAAGGAAACTCCTGCCACAGCTGTGACAGCTGTGGCAGAAGTCCGCGGCATTCTCCCTATGCTTTCAATGGGGCTAGCGCTGCTGTCGCTAGCCCCATTGAAACCATTTGCGATATGCCGGTTCTATACCGGCCTCTTTCTTGCGCTTGTGCTGCAATGTGCAAGAAAGAAAATATCGCCAGTGGGTGGGAGCCCTAAACCTGTGGTTTTCTCTGCGAGCGTTTTGCAAGAAGAGCGCATCACCTCTCTGCACACGCGATTTTCATGTGATTTTTTTCACGTACACGAACAAATCATACGCTATCTCGATAGGAAAAATAAAAATCGAATCACATTTGTATGAATATTTATCTGCATGGGAATGTCGTGCGTTTTTTTTTTTGTTGCTTTCATACAAATCAAGGGGCGCTATCACCCAAAAAATAGGACACGCGTGTAAATACAACCATTTAAACTAATGGGTCGCTTTCATGTGTGTTTTCTGGGCATCTCACACGGCACAGAAATCAGGCTTGAAAATTGCCCGTCAAAATGCGCAGAGAATAGAACGCTTTGGTGGGCGCAGGCACCACTAGTTAAACCAAAGGAGCTGCCGGTGTTCGCGGGTTTGCACAGCGTTTGCGCACACCCGGCGCGTATATATGTCCACATTTGTGCACATCCATAGACTCCTATGGGGAACTTTGTTGCATAAGTGCACACTTAGTGTTTAAATAGACAAACATGTTTGCGGAGGTTTTTACGTGCCGGCTAAGGTAAAAAGGAGCTTGGTTGGGGGGTATGGTTAGGGGCATGGCTTATCATGGCACATGGTTTTTCCTCATTATTCCAATAGTAATAGTTCCCTCTCAATGGCCCCAATAGTTACAGTTCGCCCACTCAATGGCCCCAATAGTAATAGTTCGCCCTCTCAATGGCCCCAATAGTAATAGTTCCCTCTCTCAATGGCCCCAATAGTAATAGTTCGCCCTCTCAATGGCCCCAATAGTAATAGTACCCTCTCTCGGTGGCACGAGCAATACTAGTGTTACCTATTAATGGCTCCAATACTAATACTGCCCCCTCTCATTGGCCTCAATAGTAATACTTCCCCTCTTAGTGGCCCCAATAGTAATAGTGCCGCCTTAACTTGCAAGTACAAATAGTGATAATATTAGTGCATACAACATGGGAAGGAACGCAGACGCCGGCGGTAGGAGGAAGAATCTTCTCTGAGCTTGGACTGGAGCTTCACGGTGATGGCAGGGTTGCTGCCCGGTTGGAGGTATTCACACCAGGTAATAGTTTTTATTGGACATCAATATGGCCAGTTAATAATAAATACCAGCACCGGCCTTTAGAGTAAATTACCGGCTGGACCAGTGGTTCAGCGGCCGAGTGGCAGCCCTAGACGTGGTAGACAATGGCGAATTCTTCACTGTAGTGATAGTGACTTATCGTGTGCAATGAATTTACATACAGTTTTAGAAGCCGAGTTTTGGTTTTGAATGCATGAATATTAAAACAGCATTTTGATGCCGCATAAAATCGCAATCGCATAATATCCCAGAGAACAATTGCATGAGATTAGCGTTAACGTGTTTTTATGCAGCCCTATAGGAATACATTACACGCACTGCGATCTAACGCCACTCTTTGTAGATTCATGCACTTTGCAGCAAAGTTCCTAGTTTTTTTTTTTATAGAAGTAGCGCTAAGAAATGTTTCTAGAACTACTTCATTGATGTTCATCAATCGGGCCCAGTACACCGCCATATTACAGATCCGCAGTTCAGGCACGGTACACCTCCATATTACAGATCCACAGTTCAGGCACGGTACACCGCCATATTACAGATCCGCAGTTTGGACCTGGTACACCGCCATATTACAGATCCACAGTTCAGGCACGGTACACCGCCATATTACAGATCCACAGTTCAGGCACGGTACACCGCCATATTACAGATCCGCAGTTTGGACCCGGTACACCGCCATATTACAGATCCACAGTTCAAGCACGGTACACCGCAATATTACAGATCCACAGTTCAGGCACGGTACACCGCCATATTACAGATTCACAGTTCAGGCACGGTACACCGCCATATTACGGATCCGCAGTTTGGACCCGGTACACCGCCATATTACAGATCCGCAGTTTGGACCCGGTACACCGCCATATTACAGATCCACAGTTCAGGCACGGTACACCGCCATATTACAGATCCGCAGTTTGGACCCGGTACACCGCCATATTACAGATCCACAGTTCAGGCACGGTACACCGCCATATTACAGATCTGCAGTTCAGGCACGGTACACCGCCATATTACAGATCCACAGTTCAGGCACGGTACACCGCCATATTATGGATCTACTGTCCAGGCACGGTACACCGCCATATTACAGATCCACAGTTCAGGCACAGTACACCGCCATATTACAGATCCACAGTTCAGGCACGGTACACCGCCATATTACGGATCTGCAGTTTGGACCCGGTACACCGCCATATTACAGATCCGCAGTTTGGACCCGGTACACCGCCATATTACAGATCCACAGTTCAGGCACGGTACACCGCCATATTACAGATCCACAGTTCAGGCACGGTACACCGCCATATTACAGATTCACAGTTCAGGCACGGTACACCGCCATATTACAGATCCGCACTGGACAACCACTCTACAATCGGACCTGCTATATTACAATAATAAACTGAGGTATACTTACCCCTCCGGCGCTGGGATCCAACGCTGCAGGCCGCCGTGGTCCTGGCGTTTGTTCTCATTGATGACATCACCGGGAATCAACAGGGTTTCAGACGGACATGGCTTTGTCCTCTCATGCGGTCATGATCATCACGGCCGTAAAACGGGACAAAATGAAACCGCTTATTTCAATAGGAGTTCAGTGTTTTCGTTTTCACTATTGGGATTTCTTGGCTGCGGATACTACAGACGGGACAAGATAGGACCTCCCGCAGGTAGTGGATACACCAAGATCAGGAGGCACCTATCTTCCCACAGTCTTTTTCGGATATGTGTGCCATGGCGTGGAGTTTGAACAGGCGAAGAAAACCCTCATTCAGGCGCAACTATGCTCCATAGCAGTGAGCATGGTTGTGCATACAGCCGTCTGAGGCCGCCCTTAGGCGTATCCCAGCATCTCCATGCGCCTAAGCAGAAATGTTCGCCATATCTGATCTGACGTAAATTATGCATAAACGTGTCCATCCACGGTGACCATGTATCCTTTTATAAATGAAAATATGGCGGATGGCGCAGACAGCAAAAAGTCACACATTTTTGTGCGAATTTCGCACTTGCACAAATATGTTCGACTTTTATTTGCCTCTGGCGGCAGTCTTTTATGAATGTCAGCCGGCCTCTCGCCAGCGCTGACCAACAGATAAGGGACGCCTGACATTATACATTTTCCAGGCAATGTCTGGAGAAAGCGGCCTCATTGAGGGCACTATTACTAAAGGGTGGCATTGGGGACACTACTACTAAAAGACCACATTAGGGCACTAGTAGTATAAGGGGCCACATCAGGGGCACTATTACTATAAGGGGCCTCATTAGCGCACTATTACTATAAGATGCCACATCAGGGGGACTGTTATCAAAGTGCCACATTAGCACACTGTAACTAAAAGGGGCCACATTAGGAGCACTGTTACTTTAAGGCAGCACATTGGGGGCACTATTACTATTAGGGTCTACACTGGGGAGCACTATTACATTAGGGGTACTCCTGCTATAAGGGGCTACATTGTGGACACTAATACCATAACGGGCCATATTGAGGGCACTATTACTAAAGGGTCGCATTAGGGGTACAATTGCTAAGGGGCGACATTGGGGACACTTTCACTAAGGGACCACATTGGGAGCTCTATTAGCAATGTGCTATTTAAGGGCACTACTACTATAAAGGGGTACATAGAGGGCACTATTTTTAAAGTACTGCGTTGGGAGCACTATTACTAAGGGACCATAAGGGCACTATTACTGTAAGGAGCTACATTGGGGACACTAATACTATAAGGGGCTATATTGAAGACACTATTACTAAAGGGTCACATTGGTGGTACATATTCTAAGGGACCACAATGGGGACACTATTAGCAAGGTGCCGCTTAAGGGCTCTATTACTATAAGGGACCACATCAGGAGCACTATTACTATAAGGGGCCACATTGAGGGCACTATTACTAAGGGACTACATTGGTAGAACTATTACTAAGGGATCATAAGGGCACTATTACTATAAGGGACTAGATTGGGTGCACTAATACTATAAGGGGCCACATTGAAGGCACTATTACTATAACGGGCTGCAATGGGCACAATATTCCCATAAGGGGCCACTTTCGGGACACGTTTAGTATAAGAGTTTACACAGAGGGCAATGTTACTATTAGGAAGTACTATCTAAGAATAATCTATCAGGGGTGGAGGGGTGCATTGGGTGTGCGTGAGGGAGGGTCAAGTTGTGTGAACAACCCAGGACCTATGGTTCACTTAATCCACCACTGAGCGCAGTAGACAGAGCAACTGAAGTCTAAGACCGGCGGCCATAACAAACAGCCACCAGACTGAGGTCTACTTAGTCTTTTCTGCATTCTACCATGTTGGGCGGTGGAATAAACACCATTCATTGACTTTTTGTATATTTTTCTACATTGTTTGCTGTCAATATCACGGAGTGACCGAACACAAGACCCCCCCCCCCATCCCGAAAGACGACACTGATACAACAATGTCAGTAGCATCTGCACGATAAGATGCTTCAACATCCCACTTGGCAGTCTAACAGCTGCTTATCATTGGCTTAATTGTCACGGTAATGAGATCCTAATATGTAAGTTCATAAAGTATTCATGAGACGGAGCGTACGGCGGTGAGCTCAGACGCAAAAAAGCTGCTGCTCTTCCTTCTCTTTGATGCAAATAAAGCCCTATAATCTGTGATGGGATCTGATGGGTCCATTACTTTTTATAAACACGGTATCAATCAATAGAGTGCGAAGACCTGACGGCAGACGGGTTCTTGTCTACAACAGCAGACCGCGGCAAAAGTCACACAAGAACTTCTGAACTAATGGCCCGAAGACTGCAGGCGGTGGGGGGGGGGGGGGGGTCTCCAAAAAGGGAGAAAGTGTAACGAACGTCGAAATGAGTCAGGGTTTAGAGGTGTATTTAAGGGGAACGTATCAGTTACATATTTTACATTCAGAGATTTGCTTTACAGCCGCCTCATAAACCATAGGAGCGTGCAGATTTTTATGGGAGAGTCTTGTGGGCACGCTCTGAGACCTGTGCAAGGAGGGGAGGAGGTGAGCTGTGACCATCCCCTATAAACTCCTTTGGTAGGGTGTTGGCATGCTCTGTGACTAGTAGGGGATAGAGGACTCAGTGTATGATGTAAAAGAGGGTTAGAAATCCCTAAATTCTCTATTGATCATGGAATGTTGTAAATAGCGAGTGTTTAACCCCTCATATGCCTGTGTGCTGTTCATTTAAATCACTGTAAACTGCAGTCAAAAACGCTGGGAGGAGGATGCTTACTGGAAAATATGCAGGATAACTCTGTTTATTATGTATCGTTATACTAGAAGTAATGATTATTATTAGTATTATTATAATTGTAGACATTATAATTACAGCGAGTATTTTATTATACTAGTAGAATTGCGCAGCTTCACACAAATCTGTTTCCCGTAACTGTTTGCTGCTTGTATGTGTGGTTGAAAACTTTGCTTGCTACTGATCTGAAGCCAACATAATAAACATAATAAAGTACAGTCTGTTCGCAGTGAAAAAATAGCTGGGTGGTTATGCGCAGAAACTTGACGTCTCGCCAGTGGCGTCCCGTAGAGATTATAATTTAAAAAGTTGTCCTGTTGCTGGACCCCTCCACGGCCTCCGGGATCCTGCTGTGGTCCCGTTGATTATTTTGACAGTTGATGTCATAGGAAATGAGGGGACTGCTGCAGCCAATGAGAGTCTGCTCATTCTCCTAGCATTGGCATTCACACCCTGTGCACCATGATCATAGGATCGTAGAGTTGGCAGGGACCTCCAGGGTCATCGGGTCCAACTCCCTTCTCAGTGCAGGATTCACTAACTCATCCCAGACAGATGTCTGTCCAGCCTCTGAAGACTTCCATTGAAGGAGAACCCTATGGAAGTAGGGCTGTGCAGTAACCGGACAACCCCTTTAATATTTGTATTCCGATTTTGTATGAATATGTTAAGAACGGTCGGCCCTAAAACCTTCTGAAGTGTCCAATTGTGCGTCAAAGTTGGTGCAGATTGTCCAGCCGTTGGCCGTGCATAAAGGTCAGACAGCAGAAATCCATTTTCACATATATATAGATATCATGTGAGAATGGAAAGTAATTTAACTTGAAGTATTTAACCCAAAGAATGGACAGGCGACCTCCTGCTCTTCCCGTTCGCAGACACAATTTTATGTGGCCTGAAAACCACGAGTAAATTAAAAATACTAAATATTTAATGACCCCCCCCCCCCCCTATCCTCTTGGCGACAGCGTGGCTTCTCCGGCCCGGTCCTGCACCCCTTGGTTCCAGGTGATTTGTAGGATGTGAAGAGCGAGCCTTAATAACCATTCTCTGTATATCACATTCCTCGATATGAAAACCTGCCAGACATCACATCACTGCACCATTGTCATCAAGTTGCAATATTAATTCTCTCAGTTTCCTCAGTTCTCTGGATCAAAACAGACTGTTTTCAAGTTCTCCCAGGCAACAGAGAACTAAGACATTGGCTGAATTTCAAGATATGAGATTCCTTCCTGCTTCTTTCTCTAAAGAAAAGAGCTTCTCATAACCCGCTTCCAGGTGCAGCCTTGGCAGAAAATCACAAATATCTGATTGAAATATAAATAATTACATATTTTTTCTAGAACAAGTGAAAATGAAGGACACGGCACTTCTGCGGTCGGCGTCCCCAGTGCTGGTGGTGAGAGGAGTCTGGAGATACTAATTGTATTTATGCAACTTTCTGAAGGTTGGGAAACTTCCTGCCTTATGAAGATTTCTAGAACTGTTTATATAGAAAACTACATCTGTGACGCGTGAGAAGTTTATAGAATCTACAGTATTATACAGGGAAGGTCTGATATACGAACAACTTCTGGACTGCCGAGATGGGGCTGCATCAACAGTCCTGACTATCATGTACTTGTGAATGGATAGATAGATAGATAGATAGATAGATAGATAGATAGATAGATAGATAGATAGATAGATAGATAGATAGATAGATATGAGATAGAAAGATAGATAGCTATGAGATAGATAGATATGAGAGAGATAGATAGATAGATATGAGATAGAAAGATATGAGATAGATAGATAGATAGATAGATAGATAGATAGATATAAGATAGATAGATAGATAGATAGATAGATATGGGATAGAGAGAGAGATAGATATGAGATAGATAGATAGATAGATATGAGAAAGATAGATAGATAGATAGATAGATAGAGAGATATGAGATAGATAGATAGATATGAGATAGATAGATAGATAGATAGATAGATAGGAGATAGATAGATATGAGATAGATAGGAGATAGATAGATAAGAGAAAGATAGATAGATAGATAGATAGATAGATAGATAGATAGATAGATAGATAGATAGATAGATAGATAGATAGATAGATAGATATGGGATAGATAGATATGAGATAGATAGATAGATAGATAGATAGATAGATAGATAGATAGGTAGATAGATAGATAGATAGGAGATAGATAGATAGGAGATAGATAGATAGATAGATAGATATGAGATAGATAGCTATGAGATAGATAGATAGGAGATAGATAGATAGATAGATAGATAGATAGATAGATAGGTAGATAGATAGATAGATAGGAGATAGATAGATAGGAGATAGATAGATAGATAGATAGATAGATAGATAGATATGAGATAGATAGATAGATAGATAGATAGATAGATAGGAGATAGATAGATATGAGATAGATAGATAGATAGATAGATAGATAGATAGATAGATAGATAGATAGATATGGGATAGATAGATATGAGATAGATAGATAGATAGATAGATAGATAGATAGATAGATAGATAGATAGATAGATTAGATTAGATATCCACCAAAAAATCTAAACTCTCAAAATATCCTAAAATTCTTGCCTTGCTTCTGAAACTTCTCCCCTGATTTCCTCTCACACATCCAGAAAATGGAGAAGGTGATTATTAGTGAAATTAGACCTTAAAATGATATAATGATAAATTAATTAAAGGAAAGTATTTGGCTGAAGCGGAGTTGTATAAATTACCTGTAAAGGCCCAAACATCAGGGAGTTAGAAGTAATAAAATAGCTTTTTCCAGACATAAGTGAGAAACAACCAATAATATTTTTCCGCCCTGTATATTCCTAATAAAAGCTATTTTTATTATGATAATGAAGCATTTTTATGCCCGCGCCATAAAGTGGTCAGAGTGTTTAATTTTCTAAAAACCATTTCCTGGATCAAAATGCATAAACACATTACTAAAAAGTATGATAAAATGTAAAAGTCTGGAGGAATCTGGCCTCAAAAGCTGGAAAACCATAAAAAAAGGCAAAAGTAAAGTTTACTACAGGAAGACGAGACCTAACAAACCTTTATCTGCAGGCGGTACAGCGCCATAATTATACCGCTCTGCTTCTAAATGCCAAGGGGTGTAACAATAAAGGGGAGTTTATATTATTCTGTAATATACAATGTGTCTGCTTTAGGATCAGCTGTAAAAGCCCATCTCTGTTTGATGGACAATATCCAACAGCTTCCGTCTTCGTACAGAAAAATTCCATTAATCCAGTAACTGTAGGTGGGAAAATCCGGATAACCCGACATGGAAGAATAAGCTGCATGCCAGATTACCAGAAAACTCACCGGATGGCGGTAGTTTAGTTATCTATTCGCCATGCAGGAGATTACGTTAAAGGGGTTCTGCTAAAATGACATCCCCTGAACATTCATATGCCCTGTTATGTCACACGAACGTCATAAAGCGAGATCCACCGCTCGGGATCCCCCTTATGTTCCTGAACGGAGAGCTGCTCAGTAAGAGTGCCCCCTCCTAGTAGAAATTCTGCCATCTTATTACGGGAAGCCCATTCTTGTGAACCGCTGTCCGTCCTGAAATACTACAGTTCCACTATAGGAAAAACATAAGGCTAGTTGGAGCCTCCTCGAACAAAATTAGTTGTTTGCAGGGATGCCAAGAGCGGGATCTGGGGCCAAGCGTGCCCCAAGCCTTTACACTGCCCCCCATCCTCCAGAAAACCCCAATCATTTTACAGGCATTGAAAGCACCACTGTGCTTGATGCCCGACACATATTTGAACTATTGAGACTTGTCTGAGATGAAATAAGTAATAGTAGCCCCCGTAGGGTCCCTCTTAGTGGTCCAAATAGTAATAGTGACCCTTTTAGTTGCACTAGCAGTAATAATGATCCTGTTAGAGGCCCCAGTAGTAATATGGACCCTATTAGTGACTCCATTAGTAATAGTGACCCCCATAGTGGCTCCAAAAGGAATGGTCACCTCCATAGTGACCCTAGTAGTATTAGTGACCCCAGTAGTAATTATGTACCCCATAGTGGTCTGAGTAGTAATAGTGACCCCCATAGTGGCTCCAAAAGGAGTAGTCACCAACATAATGGCCACAGTACCCCAGTAGTATTAGTGACCTCAGTAAAAATTAAGCCCCCCATAGTGGTCCCAGTAGTAATAGTGACCCCCATAGTGGCTACAGTAATAGTGACCTCCATAGTAGCTCCAGTATCAATAGTGGCCCACATAATGGCTCAAGTGGTACTGTAACAGCCCCAAAGAACTTACTGTAACATGTATGGCCGAAAGGCCTAGCTTTGTCACGGTGACGCCAACACTCCAACTGGACCCTCGGGATGGTATGCCAAAAAAATAACAGAGTTGAGTCCAGCAATAGTTTAGAAATCTGTGAGTGTACAGATTTACTAACTTTGATATTTGAAATACGAATTGAATTCACAGTTCTCCATAAAAGAATTTTTAATAGGTATACGAAGATGCAGTTCCCCACTAGCTGCTTTAGATGAAGGATTGTTTTAGATTTTTTGTGAAGTGTATATGAGGCAGAGGGACAAGTGGCTAGAAGGCTAATCCTGGTTATGAATTCACCGGGTAGCTAAGACTCACTATTTGTAGAAGGCCGACCTCAGATAGGCTCTCCTTATCTCTACTGTGGGGTGCTAAGGGAGCGAGTTCACACCACGCTCGATCTTAGAAGAAATCGTGTTGCACTGCTGACTTGCTTCTGTACGCGTACCTCCTCCTCTCCGACACAACTGACTGCAACCTCTCCTCTCCCACCTAGCTGAGTCTGCCTAACTGCTCACTGACTCCTCCTTTAATCTCCTCTTTTTTTTCCCCACACTTTCTGGACTCCTTCCACTCTTGCATAGGGACTTGTGGTGTGGCTTTCCCGCCCTTGGACTCTGCACCAGTGAAATTGAATCTGACTATCAGCCAATGGGATTGCAGCTGACATCAGTCTAAGTTCTAAGCTTAGTAGAGAGAAGGGGAGAAACAGGGTGTCTCCTACAGACGGCACCTTCTATGTCCAAGGATGACACATAGACAGGTGAGGCAGGACAAGTGTTGGTGTGAGTGTTCTGTAGGCCCCGCTGGGCCTCTACAGTTACAGTGCCACCCATGGTGGCGCCAGTAATATTAGTGACCCTGTTAGTGGCCCCAGTAGTAATAGGCGCCCAAATAGTAGCCCCCATAGTAATAGTCGCCCCAGTAGTAATAATGTTGTACATAGCTGCCCCAATAGTAATAGTGCCCCCAGCCAGGCAGCAACCCAACAAGCATTTTACTCAATTGCTGTGCAGTTCTGGTCCAGGCATCAGCGACTGACACTCATGCCATGATAAGAATGTGACCCCCGACGTCTCTGCCCGGCATCTGCATGCAGGAACACAGATGCCAGGGAGAGGTTAAGGGTCACACTGATTGTAGTAGTGGTGGCTGCTGCTGCCTGGACCTCGACTACACAGCAATTAAGTTAAATGCTTGTAGGCTTGTTGCCTGCCTGGCTGACTCACTGGAGTCAATTAATTTTTTCTGACCATTAACGTAGCCAGATAAAAAATAAATACTGGCCAGGCAGCAATCATCCGCCGCTTGAGGTCTTGCCTGAGGTAGCAGTCTCAGGTCGCCTCATAGTAGGGGCGCTCCAGCCTGAGGCAATCAGTTGATTCACCTAAATCCTACATTCTTAGGGCCATGTTCACACGGGTGGAATCCGCAGCAGAGTTTTTGCATGAATTCAGTCCCGAAATCCATGGCAGAAATCATGTGACTTCTTTTAACGGATTTGAAGCCTCGGATTTCTGCTGTGGCTATTCACCTAAATATCTGCGGCTCTGCAGGCGTATTTAACCCTTTTCAATGGGCAAATCCACGTGCGGATTTCCTGACTTAGATTCATTCCAAATTCAAACCCGCCCATCAGCCTTGTGCAAAAGAAATCTGGATCCATCTGACCAGGTGATGTTTTTTCTCTGATTAGTAATGCAAGTTTTGCGCTTTTTTGCATTAGAGCCTTGCCTTTCTTTTCCTCACAATGACTCTGGAATTGGTCGCCGGGTGTTGTAGACCATCCGTGCTAAGGAATGGTGAGTTGTGTATTTGGACACGGTAGTTGGAGCGCCAGTGTTGTATTTCCCTATTTTTGACTCTGCAGCATCTGTTGGTGAGAAGATTCCTGACATCCTCTTCTGACCCCTTTTGATAACAAATTGTTTTCCTCTACAGGATCCCCCAGCGCTGGAAGCTTTTTTCCTATCATACCATTCTCTGTAAACTCTCCACACCGTTATACAAGAATTCCCCACGTGGTTGGCACTGTAATCCTGGTTAGTCTAGCACCGATGACCAGACCTCGTTGGAAGTCAATCAGATCATGTGATTTTGTTCTGCACTCCAAGGTCACGGGAATAATATCCATACAGAGAAGCCAAATATGAGAGAGCAGAAAGTGTCTGTCATAAAGTGTCCATTCCGTGTAGATTTCCAGGTCATTCCTTGCTGGTCGGGGTAAATGCTCTCCGATTGTTTGCCGCATTCCTTCAGTATCTGCCACAAAAGTGCTGATGGTTTCAGAAAGTAAAGTTTCAAAAGGAATGTAATCTCCCATTCCGAGCAGCTACATAAACACAACATTTTGGACATTTCTGTAGCATTAACATGCATACACATCAAAGGCAAAATGTGATGAGCGTCTTATTTTTTATTTTCTGAGTTGGAATATATTCGTCAGTCGCTTTAGCTTGGAGAAGATATGTTAAATATTTAAGGAAAAAATGCATCTGGAAATTTTAATGACTTTGGTTTATTTTGTGTTTTCTTTTTTTTTTTTACTCATTTTTTTTTTTCTGGAGTCAGAAAAAGCAGCGGGATCACAGGAATTTAAGATAAGATGAATGCATTTTCTCTAACCACCTGCGTCTTAATGAAATATTCAGAATGGACATGGCAGAGCTTGGTATGATGGAGTGTATGACATTCAGAAGCTGACAATACAAAACCTATCAATGACAAAAACAGTAGAAACACTTTGTAGCAGGCAGTTGTTCTGGCAGCTGAAAGTAAGGGCTGGAGCAGAGGCCATGGGCTATGGGTGGAGGCTCTCTCAACTGGGTCTATGAGGTAGAGACTGGGAGTTGAAGCGTTAAGTGTAAGAGTGGGAGGTGGAGTTTTAGGGGGCCAAAACTGCTGCTCAGAGTACGGGGGCATCAGTTAGTATAGGGACTGCTAGGGAAAGTCCTGCTCTCCCTGTTAGAGTACGAACTGCTAGGGAAACTATCACCCTCCCTGTTAGAGTAGGAACCGCTAGGGAAAGTCCCGCTCTCCCTGTTAGAGTAGGAACCACTAGGGAAACGCCTGCCCTCCCTGTTAGAGTAGGAACCACTAGAGAAACTCCTGCCCTCCCTGTTAGTGTAGAGACCGCTAGGGAAAGTCCCGCTCTCACTGTTAGAGTAGGAACCACTAGGGAAAGTCCCGCTCTCCCTGTTAGAGTAGGAACCACTAGGGAAACTCCTGCCCTCCCTGATAGAGTAGGAACCACTAGGGAAACTCCTGCCCTCCCTGTTAGTGTAGGGATTCTCAACAGGGTCTATGAGGTAGGGACTGGGAGTTGAAGGGTTAAGTGCAAGAGTGGGAGGTGGAGTTTTAGGGGACCAAAACTGCTGCTCAGAGTGCGGGGGCATCAGTTAGTGTAGGGACTGCTAGGGAAAGTCCTGCTCTCCCTGTTAGAGTACGAACTGCTAGGGAAACTCCCACCCTCCCTGTTAGTGTAGGGACCGCTAGGGAAAGTCCCACTCTCCCTGTTAGAGTAGGAACCGCTAGGGAAATTCCCGCTCTCCCTGTTAGAGTAGGAACCACTAGGGAAACTCCTCCGCTCCCTGTTAGAGTAGGAACCACTAGGGAAACTCCTGCCCTCCCTGTTAGTGTAGGGACCGCTAGGGAAAGTCCCGCTCTCCCTGTTAGAGTAGGAACCACTAGGGAAACTCCTCCGCTCCCTGTTAGAGTAGGAACCACTAGGGAAACTCCTGCCCTCCCTGTTAGTGTAGGGACCGCTAGGGAAAGTCCTGCCCTCCCTCCTGTTTTTTATTTTCCTTTTGTATTATTGTTGTTAGTGAATAGCTAGGATTTTGGGGGTTCTTTCAAACTTCTCAGATAGCAAGGTTTGTGACATGGGATGTTGTGAAAGGAAGGAGGTTGCAGTGTCATGGCAGTTATGGTGGATGTGGGGCTCTTCAAGTCGGTTAAAAATTGGTGGGTGGGGAGTCGTGGTGAGAATGCCTACACACACATCTTTTTCTTCTGTCCATGGAACAACTGTCTTTGGTCTGGCATTTTTGGGGTCCAGACAAGGTTGAGTCCTTGGAGGTCAGCAATCTTTAAGGAAGCCACCAGTAAAAGAGAATAGTGCCACTGAATCCACGGTGTTGGCTGGAGGTAAAAGAACATTTAATTCCAGGTATATTTGACCTCCACCCATTGTGTTATACTTGGACTATTTCATGTTCATGTCTGTTTAGTACAATGGTGCTGTGGCCAAATTTATTCAAAGAGTTCAGGAGTCCATGTCGTTATTTTGGGTAAGGGGAGGGAGGAGGTAGGAGTAAAGAGGGAGCAAAAAGGGGATATTTGGGGATCAAGGAAATAGTTGGGTATGGAGGGAATAGCCTAGACCGGTCTCTACAATACCCGGGTGAAGTATACCGTAAGTGTGAGAGCTTCTTAGTTCTTGGTAACCAATGCATCTGCAGATTACTCTATGGCATGATGGAGGACCATATGACTGGAGGATGATGGCCATATCTCTATAACAATAAGGATGGTCACTGAAAGTTATGCAGGGTTATTACAGATTATTTCCTCGATGTGACGTCTCATGACTCCCATTTAATGACACTCAGATATAGAAATTTGATATCAATGGAAAGAGAAACTCAAAAAGTTTTGTTGCACAACATCAAGTATGTTTTCCTCCGTAGAGGTGTCGGTGTGGCCCCCTTTGCAACCGAACACACAGAGAGCCTGTAGTCAAGTTCCTGCCACTTACATTGTAGCGGATCACGACACACTGATGCAATGGCTTCTGAGATGCCGCAGATCATGGTGGGCAGTAACAGGGGGCATGCAGACGCTAATCACATGATGTAGGGTTCTGGACTACGTGGAAGACGAGGAAGAAGTCACAATCATCTCGATCGGCACAGCTGATCCATCTGTTTGGTAACTGCTGCTCACTTTTGACTTCACTATGATAATAATGGGGGGAGGCGCCCCATACTGGTGGGATTACCTGTTCAGGCTGCGGCAGAAGCTATATTTGTAGCGTCCAGGTGCCAAAAACTTTGATGACGTCATGTAAAAAGAAGGGGCCTCACACTGTCCTACATACAAAACACATTAACCTTGGGGGAGTCACCCGTATGCAAAAATGACATTGCTATCTAAGAACAGACCGATGGACATGAAAATCAAGGACACAGAGGCTCTTCTGTCTTCGTTGGCAGCCACTTTGTCTCATATCCCCCTACTGATGATGACGGAAGAATAAAACTTTTTGGGCCACATTTAACAGTATGACGTACTTGTTACCCATAGCGACCAATCGCAGCGCTCCATCTACCAACCTTTCAAAAAACTTGCATTGAATAAAAAATAAAACGGGCATTACTCACCCTTCCTCTGTGTGTCTGGTCCAGCGCCACAGACCTGCTTCCCGTTGCATGTCGTCATGTCCGTTGCTCACATGACCGCTGCATGGAATGGCTGACCTCAGCAGTCATGTGTGCGTGTGAGTACTGAGGCCAGCGATTGGCTACAGCGGTCATGTGAGTGATGAATGTGTCAGCGGGGACCATAGCGGTGGGGTCTGGTTTGGCGGCACTGGACCGGAGATACAGTAGAAAACTGAGGAATGCTTATTTCACATTTTTATGGCATTCCTTACCCTGACGCAAGAAGTTTTAGAAGTTGGAAAGCCCTTTTAGTAACTAAGTGCTGTATATATACTGTATGAGATGGGAAATAATATGTGTCATATATCCAATTTGTTGCGGCCCGTTCTGGAATGCTTTCTTGCACCAGTAAAATACATGAGTTCTGTCAGATTATAGACAGCGCAGTTAGTGCTCAACACACAAGTTAAACATTCTCTCATTAACTGTCAGTCAGGATGCCACTCACCCATAACGATATGACAATGCAGCGCGGCGTTCACCACGCAGCACTAGTACAATTTGTACCCGCGTCTGAATGCTGCTTCCCATCCACAGTGCGCTACAATCTCTTCACATTGCAGAGTAAGAGACAGTGAATGTACATGGGCGCCTCGTAGGGTGGCCCACCGACTTCACATATGGCGGAATTCTTGTCATCAGTAATAACAGAAAACCTCTGCTGGGTCTAATGATCGAGCTGAAGATATGATTCCTCTCATAGATGTAGGAGGTTATTAACATCAGACATTGCCTTACTACATGTATAATTATAGTGGGAGACGATAATCTGGTACTTTCTGAAAAATAACCGCCAATTTTGTCCCAATCATCTATATCTATCTCCTATCTATCTATCTATCTATCTATCTATCTATCTATCTATCTATCTATCTATCTATCTATCTATCTCATATCTATCTATCTATCTATCTATCTATCTATCTATCTATCTATCTATCTATCTCATATCTATCTATCTATCTATCTATCTATCTATCAATCTATCTGCCTATCTCCTATCTATCTCATATCTATCTATCTATCTATCTATCTATCTCCTATCTATCTATCTATCTATCTATCTATCTATCTATCTATCTATCTGCCTATCTCCTATCTATCTATATCTATTTATTTATCTATCTGCCTATCTCCTATCTATCTATATCTATTTATTTATCTATCTATCTATCTATCTATCTAGCTCATATCTATCTATCTATCATCTATCTATCTCATATCTATCTATCTATCTATCTATCTATCTGCCTATCTCCTATCTATCTATCTATCTATCTATCTATCTATCTCCTATCTATCTATCTATCTATTTATCTCATATCTATCTATCTATCTATCTATCTCATATCTATCTAATATCTATCAATCTAATATCATATCTATCTATCTATCTATCTATCTCATATCTATCTATCTATCTATCTATCTATCTATCTCATATCTACCTATCTATCTCTCTCATATCTATCTATCTCATATCTATCTATCTATCTATCTATCTATCTATCTATCTATCTATCTCATATCTATCTATCTTTCTATCTCATATCTATCTATCTATCTATCTATCTCATATCTATCTATCTATCTATCTATCTCCTATCTATCTATCTATTTATCTCATATCTATCTATCCATCTATCTATCTCATATCTATCTATCTATCTATCTATCTATCTATCTATCTATCTATCTATCTATCTATCTATTCTATCTCATATCTATCTATCTCATATCTATCTATCTATCTCATATCTATCTATCTATCTATCTATCTATCTATCTATCTCCTATCTATCTATCTATCTATCTATCTATCTATCTATCTATCTATCTATCTGCCTATCTCCTATCTATCTCATATCTATCTATCTATCTATCTATCTCCTATCTATCTATCTATCTATCTATCTATCTGCCTATCTCATATCTATCTATCTATATCTATTTATTTATCTATCTATCTATCTCATATCTATCTATCTATCTCTATCTATCTATCTATCTATCTATCTCCTATCTATCTATCTATCTATCTATTTATCTCATATCTATCTATCTATCTATCTATCTATCTATCTATCTATCTATCTATCCCATATCTATCTATCTATCTATCTCATATCTATCTAATATCTATCAATCTAATATCATATCTATCTATCTATCTATCTATCTATCTCATATCTATCTATCTATCTATCTATCTCATATCTATCTATCTATCTATCTATCTATCTATCTATCTATCTATCTCATATCTATCTACCTATCTATCTCTCTCATATCTATGTATCTCATATCTATCTATCTATCTATCTCATATCTATCTATCTTTCTATCTCATATCTATCTATCTATCTATCTATCTATCTATCTATCTATCTCATATCTATCTATCTATCTATCTATCTATCTATCTCCTATCTATCTATCTGTTTATCTCATATCTATCTATCTATCTATCTCATATCTATCTATCTATCTATCTATTCTATCTCATATCTATCTATCTCATATCTATCTATCTATCTATCTATCTATCTATCTATCTATCTATCTATCTATCTATCTCATATCTATCTATCTATCTATCTATCTATCTATCTCATATCTATCTATCTATCTATCTATCTCATATCTATCTATCTTTCTATTACATTTGCTTATTTCAGTCCACCCACCTTCTCTTTTTGAGTTTTGAGTCACAGACCAGGATTTTTGTAAACAATTTCCTGTAATCATCTTATTATAGATATTATTAGCCAACTGCAGATATTTTGTTGTGACAGTTAATATCTAATTTTAACATTCTGACTATGAAGCCCTGTCCATAAATTAACCCCTTTCCCAAGAGCTCACAGAAATCTGTATCCAGCTCTGAATGTAAACACGGATCGCGCTATCAGGACATATGGTGTTCATAATGGGTGAGTTCACACTCCTGCGATCCGCCGCTGTGCACACATTGACTATGCATGGCTATTTAAACCAAATTCTCCCTCATTATGTTTTCACACAAACGCTCACATTTTTATTTGGCGCATCTATTCATTTCACAGTTGCAATGCGTACAGCGACGGAGAAATGACAGGTGCGCTTTGGGCTATATTAAAGTGCCCACGCCGGATGTGTCAAGATCTAACCCTTTGCTGTGCAAGAATGGTACCCATGACAATGGTTTATGGAGAATATATTCATCTGATGGAACATTCCGCAGTCACCTATGGAATCAGAGATGTATGGAGGTTCAGTGTTAGTCCCTGTGTTTCCACTGCATGGAGCTAAAGTTGCTCCAAAGGGCCCAAAGGCTCCTCTGCCACAGAAGAAGACATGAGTATCAAGTATGGCGCATGGTAGGTTGGGGCTCTTTTCCGTTGGTATTGTGCACACAGCCATAGACTCACAGTACAGGACCTTAGACACACCATGCGTACGGCCAGCTTTAGGGGTTCCCTCCTTGATATTGTTGGAAATCTTGTGTTCCTGCCCCCAGCACCAGGCATAACATGGTGGACCAATTTTGTCTGGACTGTTCCTTTAACAATGTGAGAGAAGAAGACAACTTACTGATATAAGGCGTGTTCATCATTGCACTCTGAGCATGCTCAGAGTTCAGTAACCATGCTCTGCCTGTTCGTTATTGCATCAAGCATCTCTGGAGCACATGTGTAAGAGGATAAATCTTTTTTTTTTTTTTTGCGTAGCTGCATTTAAAGTCCCATTGTTTTTTTTATTTCCCCATTTGGAAAGCTGTGTGAGGGCTTTTTCTTGGCGTGTCAAGCTGTAGTTTTTTTGAGGTAGTTATGGCTTTTTTGGTCACTTTTATTGCAGTTTTTTGGCAGGTGAAATGAACAAAAAAAAGTATTTTTGCTGTGTTTTTTTTGCTTTCTTTTTATATAGCATGTGGCAGAGTGTGTCCAATGTATTGTACGGCTGTTATGGGTGTGACGATACCAAAAATGAGTGTTTTCATTTTTTTTTAAAGAAAGAGCAAAAAGCACAATTTTTTTTTTTTCCTAGTAAGTTTAGTGATGCCACATATAGTTATGATGTTCTGTGACGCCGCACTTTGTAGTAGCGTTATCTGTAGACTGTGGTGTTCATGAGACAGTATTGCTGTAATGGAGACGTTGTTCTGCACCTACGTGCATTGAGTCCGCAGTGACGCGGATCTCCTTAATTGTTCTCCGGCACCTATGGTGCATTAAGCCATGATGTTGCCATGCTGCGGACCTTCGAGATATAATACGGAATACACATATGAGTATGGAGTACTACTATGATGATAGTCAGTTACCAGAGAGTTTGAAGTGCCTTGTCACTCCGATGGAAGTGAAGGAGATGTACCCACACCTGTCGTGCATTGAATCCGCATGCCACGGCGCAGGTTTAAATGCTGGTTATGTTTATGTAACGTCTCAAATACAAGTGCCCTCCGATGGAACATATTAGTCAACCCTTGCCAGTAAAAGCTAGTTTTATAAACTATGCTGCCTCTGCCTCCGAGGCCTGTCACCACCGCGCTGCAGTGCCACCATCACCCCGCTTAAGGAGCATGGCACACTTTTCAGTATTCGAGGAGTCACCCGAGAGTACAATGATGAATACGCCTTTATATTCACTGCTGAGGATGCATCGGATGATTGTATAAGGTCACTTTCCCATATCACCAGCCTATAAAGTAGCAGATCCACCCTAGAAGCCGCCGCAATGTGCGGTGCTGAATTTACTATGCCCACAGTGTCATCCTCTGGATTGTCTACCGTCTGCTTTAAACAAGAAATAAACAAGCTATTATGACAATCCCCCAAACAGAGCAGGTTATTGATTCCCTGCAAAGATATTTTCTAAGTAGCAATGTAAAAAGTAAGTCTCTGCCGTGTATTACAAATACACATTTTTCTGGATGCAATCTTCTTCAAGGTAAACGTGTTTTTTTGAAGGACCCCTGTGGAGGACTTGATAATCTGCAAAGCCTCAAAGAACTTTGCAATAAATATTTTTACGATGCATTGAAATTGTGCTATAAGGGCTGTAATAGATTTACACGACGGCGTGAATTATGACCCAAAAGAGCTTACAATCTCTTGCTTCAAACTGATTTTATCAAGGTTAATGACAGTCTTCGGCAAACTCATGAAAAATGTTCCGATGTAAAACCAGAGATACAAATCATGTTTTTTCTGAAAGTTTAGCAGAGCCAGCTCCAGGTTTATGTGAGCCATAGGGTGACAGAGGCACAGTGGACTCCCTTAGTTATTTATAGGCTCCACGGTGTACCCTAAGTTATTTATAGGCCCCAATGTGTCCCCTAAGTTATTTATAGACTTTGATGTGCCTCCTGAGTAATTTTAAGGCCCCGCTGTCCCCAGTAAGTCATTTATAGACTCCATTATGCTCCTTAAGACATTTATATGCCCCTTGAGTCATTAATGAGGCCTCACTGTGCTTTTTGAATCATTTCTAGGCTCTAATGTGCTTCTTGAGTCATTAGTAAGACCCTACTGTGCCCCCTGAGTAAATAATTAAGACAGTCTCACATGGTGTCCTAAGTCATGTACAGGCATCACTGTACCCCTTGAGGCAAGTTAAGCCCCCACTGCGTGCCCTGAGTCATGCATAGGCCAGACTGAATGTTCTCAGTCATTTATAGGCCTCACTGGGTGCAATGAGCCATGTATAGGCCCACTGGGTGCCTTGACTCATAATTAGGCCACACTGTTCCCTCTGAATCATGTATAGGCTCTACTGGGTGCCCTGAGTCATATATAAGCCCCACTGGGTGCTCTGAGCCATTTATAGGCCCCACTGGGTGCCCTGAGTCATGTACAGGCCCCACTGTGCCCCAGAAATAAAATAATAAGCTCACTCATCTCCATCAGAGTCCCATGGTGTCCTGCATCCTTTGTCTTGGCTTCTTCTGGCCAGAATCATACGGATCCATGCAGATGGAGAGTTGACATCATCATGCCACCTGCGTGATAGAGAAGATGCAGGGCTGTCATAGTCAATTGCATCCGCATCTTTATGGATACAATTGATTTCAAAGAAGGGGGACAGGCTTGAACTTAACCCTGAACAGGCCTCCTCAGGCTTATTGCGCCTCAGCACTTGCCCAGGTTTGCCCAGTGCTGACACCCACCCAGAACTTTAGTACACATGTAAAACCATCAAAAAATCCATTCACAGCAAGTTGTGACTACCTGTCCTATGGGCAACAAGAGGTCCTTCAATGAAGCCTTTCTGACATAAGTACAGGACCTGTCCTTAAAGGGGTATTTTCATATAATATAGTGATAACTAGAGATGAGTGAGCACACTTGTCCGAGCTTGATGCTCATTCGAGTATTAGGGTACTCGAGATGCTGGTTACTCGAGACGAGCACCACGCGTTACTCGAGTCAATTGCATTTCCTTCCCCGCATGTTTAGCGCCATTTTCTAGCCAATAGACATGCAGGGAAGGCATTACCACTTCCTGCTGTGACGTGCCAGCCCTCTCCCCACCCCCACAGTAGTGAGTGGCTGGCGAGATCAGGTGACCGCCGAGTACTTAAAGTGGTCCCGCCCGCGGCTCGCCTCAGACACACACTGGCAGAGGTTAGGGAAAGTGCTGATGCTTATACAGGGATAGTGTTAGCGTAGGATCCTGTCTTCAAGAACCTCAACGGTCTTTCTTAGGGCTACTCCACATCCTGTGCAATATAGTTGTGGCTGGCTGGGAGCAGTAGTGCACCATTTGTTTTTTTTAAGCATCTCGGGCTCTGCAGGCCATTTCAGCTATAGTGTTCTCAGTCTGCAGTGTATTATGCAAAGTTTAGGGAAAGAGCTGCTTATATAGGGAAAGTTTTTGAGTAGGATCCTGTCTTTAAGAACCCCAACAGTCCTTCTTAGGGCTTCGCCTCATCGTGTGCTTTACAGTTGTGGCTTGCTGGGAGCAGTAGTGCACCAGTTTGTTTTTTTTAAAGATCTATCCTTCTGCAGAGCATTACAGCTATAGCAGCTCACTCTCATCGCTAAATAGTATGCAAATATTTCCTGGCAGAACAGCATTTCACAGATACCATTCTATGTGTTGGGTGAAGTTGCCGCAGTTATCAGCACTGTCCACTGGCTGCATAGCTTTCTGCCCCTGGCAGACCGTCGCACAATAGCCTTTCCTTGGGTGCAGTGAAGTTGTCGCAGTTATTAGCACTGTTCACTGCTTGTATAGCTTTCTGCCCCTGGGCAGAGCGTCCTCCTACTCCTAAAATATCATGTCATCACGCTGAACTGCCAATTTGTCTGCAGCCCAAAAGCCTCTGTTTACAACTTTATTACAATTTTTAAAAGTTTCAAAAGTTTTTATATTTTAACTGAAACCAGTTTTTGCACAGGGCTGCCTCCAGGCTCTGTTACAAATTAAGCAACAGCGAGCTGTATCTTTAAAATATGTTTATGGGTTTCACCTGCCCTCACGGTACAAGGGGTACACTTGTACTCTAGGTACACCAATTTTTTTGGCCCTTGCCTATACTGTTATCTAACTAATTTTTTGGCCTTCGCCTACACTTTTGATAACCACATTTTTTCAGGTGTTCGCCTATACTCTTGGTACACCAATGTTACAGGGGTCTGCCTATATTCTTGGTACAGAAATGTTACTGGGGTCCACCTATACTCTTGCTACAGAAATGTTACTGGGGTCCGCCTATACACTTGCTACTAAAAGGTTTGAGGGGTTCGCCTATACTTTTGCTACAGAAATGTTACAGGGGTCTGCCTATACTTTGGCTACAGAAATGTTACAGGGGTCTGCCTATACTTTGGCTACAGAAATGTTACAGGGGTCTGCTTATACCTTTTCTACTGAAAGGTTTGAAGGGTCCACCTATACTCTTGCTACAGAAATGTTACTGGGGTCTGCCTATACTTTTGCTACAGACATGTTACTGAGGTCTGTCTATACCTTTTCTACTGAATGGTTTGAGGGGTTCGCCTATACTCTTGCTACAGAAATGTTACAGGGGTCCGCCTATGCTGTGGGCGCACAAAGACTTCCCATTGCGTTGTTTTACCTGTCTGGCACAAATACACTGACTGACTTGGGCAGAAATGTGGGCTGAGGTCCTTGGCGGGGTAAAATATTTGGGCACTCTGATTTCTTCCTGTGTAATCCAATCTCTCAATAACAAAGTGGCAGCATCCCAGGCGTAATGCAAAACAGTGATTTATTCCTCCAAAATCTTGCTACGTTTCGATCCTCTTGGGGTCTTTGTCAAGATTTAGGAGGAATAAATTACTGTTTTGCATTACGCCTGGGATGCTGCCACTTTGTTATTGAGAGTTTGGAATATACCTTTGTTGGGGTTTTGGAGGCTCTGACCCCTATACCTCTTGCGTGCATTCTACAGACTTGTTAGTCACCTTCAACGGGTTTAAAAATCCTGAGGTGTGCTGTAAGTTAATTGAAGTGAACTTCTTCCTGTGTAATACCATCTTTGTGCACCGACACCATAGGCGAGCCCAAGGAACTCAAAGACTTCCCATTGCAGTGTTAAGCTATCTGACACCTACACAGAATGAATTGTGTGGGGACACATGAATTTCCCATTGCTATGTAACTCAGGGCACCTTGGGTCCCACAAGGTGTTTGCTGAGACCGCGCCTGACCCAGGGCCCGCTCATGTGCTTCCCACATAGAGTATTGCTGCATTGTGGAGATGTGTAGAAGTGCTGGCACCTGAGTCCCCTTTATGCCCACGTTTGCGGCTCCTGACAATTTTGCGACGGAGGTGGCACGGGATTGGAATGATGATCGTAGGTCAATTTATCATTGATTCTTAACAGTATTGTGGGCTATCGCTTACACTTTCAAAGAGGGTCGCTGCCTGGCCCTGCCAACCCTCTGCAGTGTGTGCCTCCGGTTCCTCCTCATCCAGTATGCGCTTATAAATAGACATGAGCGGGGTGTGGGTATGAAGCGAGCGTGTGGCATGAGGCCAGCAGAATGCTGTGCAGGGAAAATTATGGGTGCGCTGTAGAAGCAGGGTCGTGTGGGGGGGGGTTGGACAGCAATGCCAGCATGTAACCCAGGAGAAGAGGCATCGGTGTCACCCACAGGCAGTGATTGTCAATGGTTGCAGGTAGTATGGTGCTTAGCTAAGATGTGCCAGCACATGTGCCTTGCTAATGAGGGTTTGTCCCAAGTAAATTGTTAGGGGGGTGACGCCAGACTCTTACCCCCATTTTGGCTTAATAGTGGGACCTGGGAGCCTCAGATGCAGCCATGCATGCTGCCCCTGCCCTTCCCTATCCGTTCCTGTGGTGTTTCCATGACTGTCTGATGTTTTCTGGTGTTTGACAAATCATCAGTTATGCGGAGCATCGGCGATATACAAAAATGCTCGAGTCGCCCGTTGACTTCAATGGGGTTCGTTACTCGAAACGAGTTCTTGAGCATTACGAAAAGTTCGACCCGAGCATTTTGGTGCTCTCTTATCTCTAATAAGGACCTGTCTTTACCCCTTAGTGATGTGGCCTATTTAAACCTAAGAACGCAACGATTTTTTTGGGGGGGGAATTTCATCTTTACTTTTCAAAATCAAAACTTTTTTCTTTTTCCGTTGACATGGCGATATGGCGGCTTGTTTTTCGTGTGGCGAGCTGTAGTTTTTATTGGTACCATTTTTTGGGTACATATAATATATTGCATAACGTAGATTAATTCTTTTTGGAGGACAGGGAGAAAAAACTCCAATTCTGCCATTGCTTTTGGTGTGTTTTTTTACAGCATTAATCATACTGCATGAATCATAAATGCGGTCCGATCACAACAATACCAAAATTAATTATTTTTTATTAGATTTTTTCACAATAAAAACCTTTTCTTTTGTAAAATAATATTTTTTTGCACTGCTGCACTAAGTGCCATACCGTTTTTATTTCTACATCGACATAGCTCCATGGGGTTGTAGTTTTTTTTTAGCACCATTTTAGGGTACATATGTCTTTTTTTATCACTTTTTGGCTACATTCACACAAGCGTGATCTCGCAAATCACAAAGCACAAAACTCCCCCAAATATGAGCTCCGTTCTTCTGAATGGAGTCTTAGGCATAATTGATATTTTTCCTCACAATAATGCCGTGAGGTAAAAGAATCTCTGCTTGTCCTTTGTTTGTATTTCCCTCGGAACGCATCGCCCATTGTCTTCAGTCAAACACATCGCAAGCTATTAATGTGTTGTTTCCTATTGAAACATGTCAATCCTTCACGCTCCGGAGGATCGCAATTTTACTGTAGTGATGCATGGCGATTTTGCAAGAAAAAGGCCTTGCGAGTAAAATGCACGTTGGCGAGTGCGATATCAGGCCGCATTTCTTACTCGCCCATGTGAATGAAACCTTATTGTGCTTTTTTAGGATCTTTTTTTCTTTTATAGCATTTGTCCACAGGATAAAAAGTATGTTCAATTTATCGTACGGGGAGTCGTTAGATGTGACGATACCAAAAATTAGGGTTTAGGTTAAGGCGACTAGATGTTCTGATTTAGGCAGGACAGTCCCTTGGGACCCTGTGTCCGACTTTCCCCAGCCTTTTGTCCCACTTCCGGGACGTGGAGTCACCATGAAGGTGATTATCAGCCGGGGTGCTGCAGGATGCACACACTGACGGTGTGTGCACCCGGAATCCTCCTTCCCTGGCCTTTCCTCGTTGGTTCCGCAGGAGGGGAAAAGGCATCCGGGCACACATACTTCCGTCCACAGCAGCACTGAGCAGAGGAGCAGCAGCTCTCTGAAGACAAGGAGAAGGCTGAGTATATTAGTTTTAGTGGTCTCTATTACTACTGAGGCCACTATGGGGGACACTATTACTACTGAGGCCACTGTGGGGGTCACTATTACTGCTGGAGCCAAAATAAGGGACACTATTACTACTGGGGCTAATATAGCGGACACTATAACTACTGGGGCTACTGTGGGGGTCACTATTACTAATGTAGCCACTGTGGGGGTCACTATTACCACAGGGGCCAATATAGAGGACACTATTATTACTGAGGCCACTATGGGGGACACTATTACTACTGAGGCCACTCTGTACGTGGCAGCATACTTTAAGCTGACTTAGGGTGGACACTCACTTGCCATTTTTTTCTCTGCGAAGCGACAGCGATGATTATGAAACCAATGAATTTCAACGATTTCATACTCACTTGCGATGTTTCAGCAGAGCTTTGCATCGCAGTGAAGAAATCTGGGATATCGCTCAGTGTTTTCAATGGGGCCCGCGGCAGCAGTGCTAGCCCTATTGAAAACATAGGGAGAATATTGCGCACTTCTGCCACAGCTGTGACAGCTGTGGCAAGAGTTTCCTTCATCCCCATGGGGACTGCAGGGATGAAGTTGGCACAGGGTCGGCACAGCATGATTTTCGGGGAAAGGCTTGAAATATAAGCCCTTCCCTGAAAATCATTCCTAGCTGGTTAAAGAAACAAACAAGAACTTTACTCACCTGTCCGCTGCTCAGACGCGTCCCCCGGCTGGCTGCCCAGCACTGCTGTCCAGCGCTTTTAGCCTCTTGAAAAGGCTGTGCTGATTGGCTGTACTGAATAGCTAAGTGCTGCCTGTAATTGGCTGAGCGCTCACAGCTGTCATAGCTGTGTCAGGCGTCCTCGGTATACTCCTATATGTTTTCAATGGGGCTAGCGCTGCTGACGCTGGTACTATTGAAAACACTGGCGATATTGCAGCGTTTTTCTTGAGCTGCGAGGCAACTGTTTTCACACCCTCTCGCAGCGCAAGAAATTAAAGCGCCAGTGTCCACCCTTAGGGTATCTTTACATGTGGTGGAAATACTGTGGAATGTCCGTCACAGCATTTCTGCATCTAAAAAAACTGTAAAATCTGCACCATTGGTGTGGTATTTGACTGGAAATTCTCAGCTGATTTCATACTATATGATGCTTCCCCCTCACCTCCTCCAAAGGCTTCCTGCTTCCAATTCCCGTCGGCCTGGTCAAGTGCGGTGCCGCTAGTCAGGTGAGGCCACTACAGGCTGCTGGAAACTGGAAGCCGGGGAGCGCTGACAGTGGGAAACCTTTGGAGGAGGTGAGGAGGAGCGACGCATAGTATGACATCATCTCCAGATATGCGGCTGATTTCCAGTTAAAATCCGCAGCAATGATATGAATTTTGACAGTTTTTTTGGATGCAAAAATGCTGCAGAATTTGCTCCCTGTCTTTTTAAAACAGCCCTGTACTTTTTATAACGACAGAGGTAAAATCATACGTTGTCATATGCCCCGCCCCCTGGCCACACCCTTGGACCACATCAATAGGATTACATGGCGAGCGGCCAATCACCTCACAGGAGCAGCCCTCTTTGAAACACTTAATATGCCATGATCAACGTTGATCTCACCAATCCCCACTGTAGCAGCGGGAGGCCAGCTGTTAGTCACAGCCAGCTCCCACTGTGGATGGCTTCTGAGCTCACGCCATTCATAGGATGTAAGTTTACGTCCATTTGTGGGAACCGCTTCCCACTGAGAACTTACATTTACTCCCGGGGGCGGGAAGAGATTAAGGGTCTTTCTCACGAAAGGCATTTATCCTCTATCTACCTCTGGGGATTCAACCCCCTTAAAGAATGACGCATGTCCCATATGAATGGAGTGGAGGTGCGCCAGCATGACTGCTGACCAATTCAATTCTTAGGTATTGAGGTAGACTGATGCACCAAAAGTTGAGCAGCGGAAAAACATCTCCTGGTCAGATTAATCCATATTTTTATTGCACCAGATTAATGGAAGGATCATAATTTGGCACAAGCAGCATGAATCGATGACCCCTTCCTGCTGGGGGCCAATATTCCTGCAGAACAATTTCCTTACTGTAGTGGAATCTGACTTCTTATGAATTGGTGCCGTTCTGAAAGTCTAAGACTGGGCTCACACGAACGGGTCGGATTCATCAAATATCCGCAGCGGAAGATGTCCGAGAGATCAAGGGAAGCAATTGCGATTGGTCCCATATGCATGTGGTTTTCCGACCCTCTCTCTTTCTCTCTCTGCGATTGTTCTTCCACTCACGGAATACACAATTCCTCCCCGCAGATGTGAGGGAAACTTTGAAACAGCATGCCTTTCAATGCCCGCATATTACTGTGGATCATCTGTGCGGACGGCTATTATGGAATCCACAATTCAGATCCGGTTGTGTGAGACTGGCCTGAGGAAGGACGTCCAACGTGCTTCTAGATGGGGTCTCTAATAAAGGGGGCCGTTGGGTGTATATACTGAACGTCTGAGTCTAACAAACCCTGACAGGATACAACGTGCAGATCACACAATATAAATTCCGTTTATACATCAGCAAATATTTGCCTTCAGAATGTTTCTATACTGTCAGAAGTTTCTTGCAGATTTTCTTTATCCTCGAGACCACAAAAGAAGGAGATCAGGCTAACAAGTTTCTCACTCGTTTCCAGCTTTGTCTCTCGGAGACTATGCCAGGATCTGAAAAAAAATCCATAGCTCCGTAAAATCTGTGACCTAATTCAAGCAAACTTTAGAAAATACATGGTGTAACCGGTACTCTACAGACCGCCTGCTAGTAAAGGACTGCGCTGGTTCAATTTGACACCTCTTGACCTCTCTCCATGCAATGATACCATCAACAATGGGATTTTAATAGAAAAATTGACATACTCCTGTTGACTGGTTGCTACGTTTTTTTCACTTGGTTTATAGCTATTCCCCAGTGCAGAAACCGAGGCCTTATTTACACACCACTCTATGCGCCACAGCGTGTATCCGCTGGTGTTGTGGCTATTTTCTCTATATCGTGTGCTGTATTCCCATGTGATATGCCTGTATGTCTGTGATTCAGTCATGCCTGCACCGCTTCATGCATGTGCTACACTGTTTTGGTAATGCTTGCAAGTGTGTAGGTCAATGGCTAGCTGATGACTATGTCAGATTAAAGCGATTAAGGGTGGATGGAGGAAGTGGGAAGGAAGGAGATGAAGGACAGAGACAAACTGGACAAGGGAAGGAGGAAAAGGGAAAAAAGGAAGGAGACAAACTGGACAAAGGAAGGAGAGAGGAAAGAAGGAAGGAAGGAAGGAAGGAAGGAAGGAAGGAAGGAAATAGACAAACTGAACAGTGTAGGGAGGGAAAAGGAGGAAGAAAGGAATGTAGCAGAAAAGGGATATGGAGGAAGGAAGTAGGCAAACTGGACAGAGGAAGGAGGGAAAAAGGAGGAATGAAAGGAGAGAAAGACAAGAAGGAGGCAAACTCGACAAGAAAAGGAAAAGAAAAAAGAGAAGGAAGGAGACAAACTGGACAACAGTGGGAGAGAGGAAGGTAGGAAGGAGACAAATTGGACAATGGATGAATGAAAAGAGGAAGGAAAGGAGACGGAGGGAAAGGAAAGAAAAAGGAAAGGAAGGAAGAAAGGAAGGAAGGAAGGAAGGAAGGAAGGAAGGAAGGAAGGAAGGAAGGAAGGAAGGAGACTAGTTGAAGAAGGGAAAGAGGAAGGAAGGGGATGGAGGGAAAGAAAGGAAAGAAAGTAAAAAAGTAGGAAGGATAAAACTAGACAAGAGATAGAGAAAAAGAAATGCAGGAAAGGAAGGAAAGAAGGAGAGAGACAAACTGGACAGGGGAGGGAGGAAAAAAGGAGGAAGGCAAGTAGGAGAAAAGAAAAGGAAGGAAGGGGGCAAACTGGAAAGAGGAGGGTGGGAAAAAAGAGGAAGGAAGGTAGGAAGAAAGAAAAGGAAGGAAGCAAACTGGAAAAGGGAGGGAGGAAAAGGGAACAAAGGAAGGGAAGGAAGGAGACAAACTGGACAAAGGAGGGAGAGAGGAAGGAAGGAGACAAATTGGACAAGGGAAGAAGGAAAAGAGGAAGGAAAGGGGATGGAGGAAAAAGAAAGAAGGGGGAAAGGAAGGAAGGAAGGAAGGAAAGAAGGAAGGAAAGAAGGAAGGAAGGAAGGAAGGAAGGAAGGAAGGAAGGAAGGAAGGAAGGAGAAAAACTGTACAGAGGGGGAGGGACAAAGGAGGAAGGAAGGTAGGAGGAAAGGAAAGGAAGGAAGAGACAAACTGGACAAGGAAGGAAGGGAAGAAGGAGGGTAGAAAGGAAAGAAGGAATCAAACTGGATAAAGGAGGATGAAAAGTGGGGAGACGGAAAGAGACAAACTGGACAAGAAAGAAAGGGAAAGAGGAAAGAAAGAAGAGAGGGAAAGGAGGAACAGCAACTGTTGTCTATAGTAGATAGGTATAACACAGATAGATAAATAGATGTGAGATAGATAGATAGATAGATAGATAGATAGATAGATAGATAGATAGATAGATAGATAGATAGATAGATAGATAGATAGATAGATATGAGATAGATAGATCTGAGATAGATATGAGATAGATAGATAGATAGATAGATAGATAGATATGAGATAGATAGATAGATAGATAGATAGATAGATAGATAGATATGAGATAGATATGAGATAGATAGATAGATAGATAGATAGATAGATAGATAGATAGATAGATAGATAGATAGATAGATAGATATGAGATAGATATAAAAGAGATAGATAAATATGAGATAGATAGATTTTTGGCTACTATATAAGTTCAAAGTTACCACAAAAGTTCTAACAATACTTTTGTTTTATTGAATATGATCTCCTTCTGTAATTACACGCTGCTGTTCGCCCAACAGAGAGGAAACTGCTGTATAAACATATTATTACCGGAATTTAGCAGAATAAAATTTGCATCCGTAACTGCTAAGGGCAATTTTGATTTAAAGTTTCTATATATCAAGCACATTTGTTGTACAGCGTTGTAGACCTGCTAGGGGTTTATTTTATTGTAGTATGGTTATAAATTAAATTCCAGGCTTCAAATTCAATTCTCATTTCTGTTTCATTTGCTACAATGTAGGAAGGTTACATTGCCATCCTAGTTATGAAGCCCATGTAGCATGTTTTCTTCCAGTAACCTAGTTATAGATCAGAACAGAAAAGGCCATCTTTTATTTTGGGTGATTTGTGTTTATTGCTGCCTTTGATGTAATTTCGGAACATATTTTTTGTTAGAAGTAATATTCAAGAAAGTTTTAAGGCATTGGGAAACTTAAAGTTTTAAGTGTTATGTGAAACAAAAATGTATCAAAGTTAATCAAACTTGCCCGGTTATCAAAAATGCCAGACTATCAGCAGTGCAGCAGTGGAAGTGTCTCATACTACAAAGGGACCGAGGAAGCACTTAATGGGCGTCTCCAGCACTTAAATATTGATGACCTTTTCTTAGAATAGGTCATCAATATCAGATTGGTTGTGGTTCGCTGCTCAGTACCCTTACTGGTCAGCCACTTCAAGAGTCTGTGGAGCTGCAAGTTCAGATTTCAGTGACCAGTTCCCTTTGAATCAGACCTTGGTCAGTGGCGCTCCTGTGAGTGCTGCAACCTCTTCTCAAGCATGTGATGTCATGTTCATTGATCACATGGCCTGAGAGCAGCTCAGTCCCATTCAAGTATATTCAAAACCTGCTTCCTCTGAATGCCAGCTTGTGCAGCTGAAAGTTCAGAGCTCAGTGAGTGTTCCCTTTGAATCAGCCTTTGGTCTGTGGTGTTCCCGGAAGAACTGTGGCCTCTACTGAGACATGTGATGTCATGTTCATCGGTCACACGGCCTGATAGATGCTCAGTCCCTACTATACAATGGACAGCTGTTTTTCAATGTGTAACACTGTACCTGGTAAGAACTCCAGTTGCTGTGGCACTCACATGAGCAGTGCAGCAACTTCAAATAACTGATCTACTATTGGTGACCTATCCTGAGGGTAGATTAGCAATATCTTTGATATTACTATGATACTAAAACTCTTTAAAGGAAAAATAAGTGAATAAATACTGTAAAGGGTTTTTCTAGCCTTTAAAAAATTTGCCTCAAGATAAGGAATGGTGTAAAAAAAATTAATAATAATCATTAATTATCATTCCATTGTGTCTCTGGTCCAGTGCCTCCAACCATGCCCATGCAGTTTTGGTCCCTGCTTTGGTCCCTAATTTGTAGAAATGGCCAAGCTGAACTTTTGAAAAGTTCACTCATCACTAGTGCCAGGTAATATTTCTCTTCCCTTCTGGTCCTGTTATAACTTTTGTCCTGGGACCAGAGTGTCACTTTAATGACTTTTGAAAGCTACCTAGCTTTTCACATATCCTTGAAGGGGCTGTACCAAGATTGGCTTTTATCATCTATCCACAGGTTAGGTGATAAAAGTCTGATTAGTGAGGGTCTGACCTCTGAGACCCCCACTGATCCTGAGAACAGGCGTCCTGTGTCCCCCTCTCTTTCTCACTGCAGGCTCACTGAAACCCCAGCAGTAACGTGGAGAGGCCGCCGCCGATCAGACTTTTATCACCTGTCCTATAAAATAGTGATAAAAGCTAAGCTTGGTACAACCCCTTTAAAGGGCCACTCCAGCAAAAACACATTTCTTCCTGCCTGCCCCCCCCCCCCCTCAACTGCTTGTCTGTCACATTCTGGAGGTCTCCTTTGTGTATTCTAGTCACTTCCATGCAGTGCAGCCCCCATTTAAAGCTTGTCAAGCACCATCTGGAGAATTAGATTTTTTTACAAAATTAGCTGAGGCTGTGCCATTTCTGCCTGCTGGGAAGACAGTTTAATTCATCACCTTCTATATTCATCTAAATAAACTACAGACCATAAGTATGCAGTCAGGAGGATGAGCTGTGATCTCCTCTAATAAAGGTGTGTGTCAGGAACTGTGTGATCTTCAGTAACTATGACAGGAGTGTCTGTGTTCCCCTGTAGGCAGTTTCTCTAGTAGGATTATGTAACAGCATCACATAAACTCAGATTCTGACTAGAGAATAAATCCATAACCCCAAGTAGATCTAAGCTGTCCAGAACTGAGATCAGATGACCATCAGCTGCAAAAGGACCTAGATAAACTGGGGCTTGGGCAGAAAAATGGCAAATAAAGTTCAATGTTGATAAATGTAAGGTTCTGCACATGGGCAGGAGAAACGGATGTCACCAATATACACTAAATGGGGTCCTGTTAGGGAAAAGTGAGATGGAAAAAGACCTGGGGGTACTAGTGGATTGTAGATTAAACTGAAGTAACCAATGCCAGTCAGCTGCTGCAAAAGCTAATAAAGCCTTGGGGTTCATTAAAAGAGGTATAAGGGCGAGGGGCGAGAACATTATCATTAGAGATGAGCGGGCACCAAAATGCTCGGGTGCTCGTTACTCGGGACGAAATTTTCGCGATGCTCGAGGGTTCGTTTCGAGTAACGAACCCCATTGAAGTCAATGGGCGACCCGAGCATTTTTGTATATCGCCGATGCTCACTAAGGTTTCCATTTGTGAAAATCTGGGCAATTCAAGAAAGTGATGGGAACGACACAGCAACGGATAGGGCAGGCGAGGGGCTACATGTTGGGCTGCATCTCAAGTTCCCAGGTCCCACTAGTAAGCCACAATAGCGGCAAGAGTGGGCCCCCCCCTCCCAACAATTTTTACTTCTGAAAAGCCCTCATTAGCAATGCATACCTTAGCTAAGCACCACACTACCTCCAACAAAGCACAATCACTGCCTGCATGACACTCCGCTGCCACTTCTCCTGGGTTACATGCTGCCCAACCCCCCCCCCACCCCCGCACGACCCAGTGTCCACAGAGCAAACCAAAGTGTCCCTGCGCAGCCTTCAGCTGCACTTATGCCACACCACCCTCATGTCTATTTATAAGTGCGTCTGCCATGAGGAGGAACCGCAGGCACACACTGCAGAGGGTTGGCACGGCTAGGCAGCGACCCTTTTTAAAAGGGGCGGGGAGATAGCCCACAATGCTGTACAGAAGCAATGAGAAATCCAATCCTGCGCCACCTCCATCAGGAGCTGCACACGTGGGCATAGCAATGGGGAACCTATGTGCCACACACTATTCATTCTGTCAAGGTGTCTGCATGCCCCAGTCAGACTGCGTTTTTTTATAAATAGTCACAGGCAGGTACAACTCCGCAATGGGAATTCCGTGTGCACCCACAGTATGGGTGGCTCCCTGGAACCCACCAGCGGTACATAAATATATCCCATTGCAGTGCCCATCACAGCTGAGGTAATGTCATGTTAAATGCAGGTGGGCTTCGGCCCACACTGCATACCCCAGTCAGACTAGGGTTCTTTAGAAGTGGACACATGCAGTTACAACTCCGTGTGGACCGACAGCATGGGTGGGTGCCAGGAAGCCACCGGCGGTACATAAGTACATCCCATTGCATTGCCCATCACAGCTGAGGTAATGTCATGTTAAATGCAGGTGGGCTTCGGCCCACACTGCATACCCCAGTCAGACTGGTGTTCTTTAGAAGTGGACACATGCAGTTACAACTCCCTGTGGACCCACAGCATGGGTGGGTGCCAGGAAGCCACCGGAGGTACATAAATATATCCCATTGCATTGCCCATCACAGCTGAGGTAATGTCATGTTAAATGCAGGTGGGCTTCAGCCCAAACTGCATGCCCCAGTCAGACTGGGGTTCTTTAGAAGTGGACACATGCAGTTACAACTCCCTGTGGACCCACAGCATGGGTGGCTCCCTGGAACCCACCGGCGGTACATAAATATATCCCATTGCAGTCCCCAGCACAGCTGAGGTAATGTCAGCTTTAATGCAGGTGGGCTAAAAATTACTAGGATTACAATGTAGGCGAGGGCCCCAAAAAATTGGTGTACCAACAGTACAAATGTACTTCAGAAAAATTGCCCATGCCCAACCAAGAGGGCAGGTGAAACCCATTAATCGCTTTGGTTAATGTGGCTTAATTTGTAACTAGGCCTGTAGGCAGCCCAATTAAAATAAAAATTGGTTCAGGTGCAAGTTTTAACGCTTTAATGAGCATTGAAACTGATAAGGGCCAAGAGTGGCTGTAAAGGAATTAATATATGTCGCTTATCAAAAATGAGTATATATCAATCTATTTTAGCAATATATTGTATGTGTAACAGAAGTCATGACTGTTTTAAGGAAGAAGCTTGTGGTCTTCTGTCTACACTGAAGGTCTACGTCTGACCTATTGGAATCAGGAAGTTCCAAGAGCAGATGTCTCGGAATTTAGCAATACATGGCCTAACCGCAAAGAGGTTGCTAGCTCTTTCTCTGTCTAAAAATAATGTGCGTCTGAAAGTCATGTGAAATCAGCTATTTCTTAAATGTCAAAGTTTATTGAATGATTAAGTCATACGTTTTTAAGATGTATGGAAATCACGAGGTTATTCCCTGTATTACCAGAGGTCGCGTCCCTGCGTGGGCGATCTTCTATAAAAGCCAAGAGATACAGAAAATAAAATAGAGTTCATTGTTTCACCATATACCGTGTGTAATGGTCAGTACTTTGACTCTCAAGGAGCGCTCCTGCTTAGGTCAATTTGGAACCGGACAACATAACTGACCAGTCTGTTTGAACAAATTAACCCTCGACAGTTCTTGGCGCCCAACTAAGGGGGCGGGGCTTACCTTTACGGGACATCGCAACCAGTAGACTGAAACAAACTCCTGGCCCGTTGACGTGGATACTGGATTCTGAGACCCCAGACTGAAAACACTGGTGTAGAGGTAAGAGCTTATCTTACTATTATACAGTCTGGATTCTTTTGATCTGTGTGTCTCTAACGGACTAGAGGTTGGTTGTTGCCTGTTTCCTATATTTTCTGCCCCGTCCATATTTTAGAGTGAATAAGTTCATTTAACTGTCCTAGACGGAAGAACTCACTCATTGGGACTTAAAGAGTCATGTTGTCTGTATTGGAGATTGAAATAATTGTTATTGTTATAGTCTCATTTCTGGCAGTCATATTCTTACTCTGGATCTGTTATAATATTACTAAAAGTTCCCTAAGAGGCGAAGTCTGGTCTCCCCTGAATCCTAGTGTTTGAAGTTGACCACGTTTTAGTTCTGTAAATCTATTCCGGGACAGGGAACTGTGTGTTCCCAGATAGTCTCAGTGATTATCTTAGTTTACTGTGTGAAATATACGTCCTGTATACTTAGTGAAGAATAGTTGGAAGTGGTCAAGATGGGTTCTGAACAATCTAAGATATATCAGACTCCTATTGAGATAATTAAAGATAGAGAAGGGGAGGACATTTGCAGACAAGCCTATAAAGTTTACAAACGTATAGGCCTTAAGAAGGCGGGAACATTCAATTATGAATTTTGGTCACAATATGAGGATAAGCATAGAAAGGAAATAAGAAATAAGGGTTTGGAAAAAGGCATGAAGGCTATTCTGGACTGCTCTAAAACAGCAGAAGACGAACACTGGGACTCCGAGTCCCGAGGCAAGGGCATTTTAGTTTATTGTCCTATGGCCCGGCCACCAATAGACGTTCCCATGGAAACCCCTACGGTTCCATTAGTCTCTCCTGTCGTCCCGGCCGTTCAACCAATGTCTCCAAATAATCCCTTTAATTCTCTGTATCCCAATTTGCCGCCCCTGCCTCCTACGTATCCACAGGCTACTGCCCAGATGGATACACCTCCCTACAGCCCTCAATCAGGATCCCCGGGCCCTGAAGTAAATAGAGGTCCGGCTTGGGACTGTTCCACGTTGTGGTCAACAGAATGCCTGTTTTAAAGAACTCTGTACGGTATGTGGGACTCCACGTCGCAGGGACCAGTGTAGACAACCGATTCCCTTGTTCCCAGTTACAACCTCCACTACCCATTATAGAGAACCAAACAGACCGAGTCCACCATTGGGCACGGTCAGACAAGAGGACACTGACAGACCATCGTCTTCTAATGACAGACCCACGGACGCACATAGACCAACTCCCGGGTCTACAGTCACTACATGGCGACCCTGGAGCGCCACAGACCAGATGGCACTGTGTCAGCAACTGCCCGATCCCCAGACAGAGCCAGCAGCTTTCCATAGAAAGTTGGAAGTCATACAGAAAAACTACTCTGCCACTTGGACAGATATGGAATGTCTTATGAATGTAAAATGTCCTCTGGGCCTTTACAATAGTATTGCTCAATTTTGTGGTCTTGAAGATCGCCCAGATGACCCCCAGACATTACTTAGTGGTACTCAATATGTGGACAAGGTTAAAGCCTGGTTTAAGGACAAAGCCCAAGAGAGACGTACAGCCCTAACCCAGTGTAGACAGAACAAGGGCGAGTCTATTGAATGTTACTTTGGCCGTTTAGAGGAAGTTGGCAGAGATCTGGGTTTATATGATTGTCCAAAAGCAATACGTAATGCTGCTTTTTGTGAAGCCTTTATGCAAGGAATAGATAAGCGCCTGTCTGAACGCGTTAAAGCATGTACCCCCGATTGGCGACAGGCCAAACCGCGTGATCTATATAAGAAAGCTGTAGGATTTGTCATGGACACAGAAGACCACGCAAAGGGTGTTATGGTTAAACATTACACCATGGAGGGGGACACAGTCCGACTTAACGACCCCAGGCGGGAGACCCGTAAGTGTTATAACTGCGGGAAGACTGGACACTTGGCCCGTAATTGTAGAGCCCCTAAACGCACTAGACAGAACATGTCAGACGAAAGGGGGCAACAGGGAAGTACGGCCAATACCACATCATCCCGCCCACAGGGAAATAACGGGTATACCAATTACCAATGAAGGTCTGGCACTCCTTCCCCCGTGTCCCTTATAGTTACTGACGCACGTGGGCCACAAATTTTTCAGCCTCTAGAAATCCAGGGGAAGGAGGTGCCCTTTTTAATTGACACAGGGGCTACTAAATCATGTGTCAGTACCTCACAAGTCAATGACCTTAGTATTCCCCTCTCAGACTCCATAGCCATAGCCGTTGGAGTGTCCGGTGAACCAACACCCATGCGTGAGACCGAGCCCATAGAAGTCTCCTTTCAAGGGTCACGAGTCCTCACTCGCTTCCTGGTGTCACCCGCTGGGGATTGCATCATGGGAACCGATGTGATGGGACCCCTGGGGGGCTGTATTCAGCTCCATCCTTCCGGTGAGGCTCATGTCAGTACCTCTGCGGCCGACCACCAAGTATTCTGTCTCATGGCAGCAGACTTGGTCACTCCGCCTCCTTCTTGTACTGTATATGTGTTGACCCCAGAAGATACACAGGTTCTCTCAGCAGTGCCAGAGACCCTATGGGTAAAAGGGAAGACAGACTTGGGCCATCTCCACGTACCCCCAGTCATGGTATATCTCAAAGATGGGGAAAAAGCCCCCATGATCCGCCAATATCCCCTAGCCATGGCACAGGAAGACGCAATAGCCTCCACTATTACAGAGTTATGTGCCTTGAATGCTTTAAAACCTTGCGTCTCACCCGCTAACACGCCACTCTTCCCGGTTAAAAAGAAAGGGAAGAAAGGCGAACCTGATACCTACCGGATGGTTCACGATCTAAGAGAAATCAATAAGGTGACCATCCTAGAAACACCTTTGGTCCCCAACCCTTACACTCTGTTGTCCACCATACCATCCGGAACCTGTTGGTACACTCTGGTCGATTTGGCCAATGCATTTATGTCCGTCCCGCTCCACCCCGATTGCCAGTACCTGTTTGCCTTCACGTTCCGAGGAAAACAGTACTGCTGGACTGTCCTACCACAAGGGGCACAAAACAGCCCAAATCAATTCACCCGATGTATGAGGCTTGTACTTGATGCATGGACGTTCCCACCAGGTGTGGCCCTGCTTCAGTATGTTGATGATCTCCTACTGTGTGCACCGGACAGACCTACCTGCGTTGCGGCCTCACTCAGCCTCCTTTGTTTTCTTGCAGACAGCGGGTGTAAAGCCAGTAAAGACAAATTACAGTTTTGCAAATCTCATGTTGTGTTTCTTGGTCACTGCCTAGGTCCTGGTACAAAACACCTCACGCCAGAACGTACCAAGGTGGTGGAGGACATGCCACTCCCTACCTCCCATGCTCAGTTGCGGACATTTCTGGGGTTAGTTTCATATTGTCGGCCATGGATTCGCTCTGCCTCCATGACCATGCAGCCTCTGTACGACTGCCTGAGTTCTAAGCCATTTGCTTTGTCTCCGGAAGCCGAGTCAGCTTTTCACCAGCTGAAAATACAGATCACCAGTGCTCCAGCACTGGGTCTGCCAGACTATGGTAAACCCTTCCAGATGTTCGTGACTGAGATGGCGGGACATGCTACTGTCGTCCTCACACAAGAGCATGGTGACAAAAAGCGCCCTGTAGCATACTACAGTGCACATCTTGACGCAGTAGCCAGGGGTTCACCTTCCTGTGTAAGAGCAGTTCTGGCTGTACAAGCACTACTTGAGAAAGCGTCTGAGGTGGTCCTAGACTACCCTCTTGTGGTCCTCACGCCCCATGATGTACATGGAATTCTGACACAGGTGAGCAGTAGACATCTGTCTCTTGCTAGACAGGTTAAAATGGAACTTGCAGTACACTCTTCATCCAATGTCTCATTTCAACGTTGCACAACTTTGAATCCGGCCACCTTACTGCCATTAGGTGACACTGATTCAAAAGGGGGAGTAAGCACAGGGGATCAACTTTTTGTCAATTCCCTAGGCGAAGAGGAAGCTTTTGACGCCGAGCACCAGCATGACTGTGCTGCTCTGATGGAGCAGGAGACAGCTGGATTTGCTCATGTCACAGATAAGCCTCTCCTGAACCCCCACCTTGAAATGTTTGTGGATGGATCACGATACCAGAATGAGATGGGCAGATTTGTGACAGGGTTTGCTGTAGTATCAATGAATGAAGTACTGATAGGCCGCGCCTTGCCCCCACATATGTCAGCACAGGAAGCGGAGCTGTGCGCTCTGACCGAGGCCTGCAAGTTAGCCCGGGGAGTCACTGCTAATATCTACACGGACTCCAGGTACGCGTTTGGCGTTGCGCATGACTATGGGCCGATTTGGCGCGCGCGGAGCTTCCTAACAGCTCAAGGCAGACCGATAAAGAATGGTGAGGCAGTAAGTAGTTTAATGTCAGCTATCATGCTCCCGAAGCAGGTAGCCATAATAAAGGTAAAGGCACACACCCAAGGGGACTCCTTGGAAAGCAGAGGCAACGAGAAGGCAGACGGAGCAGCTAAGGCTGCAGCCCTGCTGGACTGGAGGGCACCCGTGTGCAGAGTTCAGACCAGGTCCTGCCCAGCGGAGGAGGATCCTGATCCCCCTGCCAAGGACCAGACCCTCTCTGTCCCACCACAGAAGGAGGTGGACCTACTCCCCTCAGGGCAAGAGCAGGAGCGCTGGGCAAGTGCAGGGGCAGTAAAAGGAAATGAAGGTTGGATGATGGGTTCCCGTATGTGTTTACCTGCGGCTGCCTATCCTAGTATGGCCCTTTTGGCTCATGGGAAGGTGCACGCTTCTCGTAATGCCATGGTAGCCCTGGTGGAGAAAATGTGGTACGCTCCGGGATTTGACAGGATGGCAAAGGCATGCGTCAAGGCTTGTGAAATCTGTGCACTACACAACCCCGGTCAAGTAGTAAAGACCCCTCGGAAGTGCACTCCGCGACCTTTGTACCCCTTCCAGAGACTACAGATAGATTACATCCAGCTGCCCAGGTCAGGAAGGTATGAGTATGTCCTGGTATGCATTGACCTCTTTTCTGGGTGGGCCGAGGCCTACCCGGTCACGAAGGCCACTGCCCAGGCCACTGCAAAAAAACTTGTGTCAGAGTTAGTGTGCAGATTTGGGGTACCAGAGACCATTGAGAGCGACCGTGGTACTCACTTCACTGGTGAGGTAATGAAGGAAGTCATGTCCGCCTTAGGAGTAGAGCAGGCGTTTCACACCCCCTATCATCCGCAGAGCTCCGGAAAAGTAGAAAGACTCAATGGCACCCTCAAACTTAAGATACAGAAAGCCATGGTTGAAACAGGAAAACCTTGGCCCGAGTGCCTACCTCTGGCCCTCTACTCAGTACGGACCACGCCAAATAGGAAAACAGGACTGTCTCCTTATGAGATTCTCTTTGGCTCCGTGCCCAGGTTAGGACTGTATCACCCCCAAGCTCTATCCCTGGGTCATGATAAAGTTACTTCCTTTGTGCAGGACTTATGCCAAAAGCTAAAAATAACGCACGACCTAGTTTTCTCTTCTATTTCAGACCCTGATAGTTTGGAAGGATCTCACTCTCTGAATCCCGGAGATTGGGTGGTGGTAAAGAGACACGTCAGAAAGACTTTGGAACCTCGCTTTGACGGACCATACCAAGTGCTGTTAACCACTCCCACCTCGGTCAAGCTAGAAGGCAAACCCACTTGGATCCATGCCTCACACTGCAAGAAAGTTCCAACGCCTCAGCACCACGAGGGGGGTGGAGAGTAAGCCCAACCCAGGGTGGGGGAGGGGGATGGCAACCTGGACACCAGCACTGATAGTCTGGATAGGTGTATTATTTACCCTTTGTTTTCTTGGACTACTCTCTTTTCGGAACAATTCCTCATCAACTGTCGATGTAAGAAGAAGATGGACTGTTTGGGCGGAAGGACACCCCAACATGTGGGAATACTTTGCAAAAGACGTGCTGAATATTTCCCATATGTGCATGCCCAACCTTCGGAGTGGGGAAGATATTTTACGGACTTGCTTACTGTCTATCCCCACTCCAATAAAGACACTTCGCGATATATATTCAATAGTGCATAACGATAGTGATGTGGAAGAGAGCAATGTTATTCAGGAAAATACCTTTCTTAATGTATATGAATATTGTTCCTATTGTGATGCGGTCAAACATACACTTCATGTTTCACACAAATGATAAGAGATTTGTTTAGATTCATGAAAACAATAATGCATTTTAAAAAGTCAGATGTCGGCTTTGATCTTGGGACTTGTTCCGATCGCCATATTTGGGGTCAGGAAGGAATTTTTCCCTTTTATACAAGGATAATTGGCTTTTTCCTAAAAGGGTTTTCGCCTTCCTCTGGATCAACTCAGCCTCAAAATTCCCCATAATTGTCATGCAAAATAGAACTGGACCCTGCGTGTGTCTTCCTGATGTCCAAAATGGGGGAATGATAAGGGCCAAGAGGGGCTGTAAAGGAATTAATATATGTCGCTTATCAAAAATGAGTATATATCAATCTATTTTAGCAATATATTGTATGTGTAACAGAAGTCATGACTGTTTTAAGGAAGAAGCTTGTGGTCTTCTGTCTACACTGAAGGTCTACGTCTGACCTATTGGAATCAGGAAGTTCCAAGAGCAGATGTCTCGGAATTTAGCAATACATGGCCTAACCGCAAAGAGGTTGCTAGCTCTTTCTCTGTCTAAAAATAATGTGCGTCTGAAAGTCATGTGAAATCAGCTATTTCTTAAATGTCAAAGTTTCTTGAATGATTAAGTCATACGTTTTTAAGATGTATGGAAATCACGAGGTTATTCCCTGTATTACCAGAGGTCGCGTCCCTGCGTGGGCGATCTTCTATAAAAGCCAAGAGATACAGAAAATAAAATAGAGTTCATTGTTTCACCATATACCGTGTGTAATGGTCAGTACTTTGACTCTCAAGGAGCGCTCCTGCTTAGGTCAATTTGGAACCGGACAACATAACTGACCAGTCTGTTTGAACAAATTAACCCTCGACAAAACGTATAAACATTGTTTACAAAAATTATATGACTGAGCCTTGTGGGCCTAAGAAAAATTGCCCGTTCGGCGTGATTACGTGAGGTTTCAGGAGGAGGAGCCGGAGGAGGAGGATGAATATAATACACAGATTGATGAAGCTAAAAGGTCCCCGTTTTTGATGGTGATAGAGAACGATGCTTCCGTCCGCGGGTGCAGCCTACGTATTGTTTAGGTATTGCTGCTGTCCAATGGTGGAGAAGAAAAGTCTGGGGAAATCCAGGCTTTGTTCATCTTGATGAGTGTAAGCCTGTCGGCACTGTCGGTTGACAGGTGGGTACGCTTATCTGTGATGATTCCCCCAGCCGCACTAAACACCCTCTCTGACAAGACGCTAGCCGCAGGACAAGCAAGCACCTCCAGGGTATAGAGCGCGAGTTCAGGCCACGTGTCCAGCTTCGACACCCAGTAGTTGTAGGGGGCAGAGGCATCACGGAGGATGGTCATGCGATCGGCTACGTACTCCCTCACCATCCTTTTACAGTGCTCCCGCCGACTCAGCCTTGACTGGGGAGCGGTGACACAGTCTTGCTGGGGAGCCAGAAAGCTGTCAAAGGCCTTAGAGAGTGTTCCCCTGCCTGTGCTGTACATGCTGCCTGATCTCCGCGCCTCCCCTGCTACCTGGCCCTCGGAACTGCGCCTTCTGCCACTAGCGCTGTCGGATGGGAATTTTACCATCAGCTTGTCCACCAGGGTCCTGTGGTATAGCATCACTCTCGAACCCCTTTCCTCTTCGGGTATGAGAGTGGAAAGGTTCTCCTTATACCATGGGTCGAGCAGTGTGTACACCCAGTAATCCGTAGTGGCCAGAATGCATGTAACGCGAGGGTCACGAGAAAGGCATCCTAACATGAAGTCAGCCATGTGTGCCAGGGTACCTGTACGCAACACATGGCTGTCCTCACTAGGAAGATCACTTTCAGGATCCTCCTCCTCCTCCTCCTCAGGCCATACACGCTGAAAGGATGACAGGCAAGCAGCATGGGTACCCTCAGCAGTGGGCCAAGCTGTCTCTTCCCCCCTCCTCCTCGTGCTCCTCCACCTCCTCCTCCTCCTCAACGCGCTGAGATATAGACAGGAGGATGCTCTGACTATCCAGCGACATACTGTCTTCCCCCGCCTCCGTTTCCAAGTGCAAAGCGTCTGCCTTTATGCTTTGCAGGGAACTTCTCTAGAGGCATAGCAGAGGAATGGTGACGCTAATGATTGCAGCATCCCCGCTCACCATCTGGGTAGACTCCTCAAAGTTTCTAAGGACCTGGCAAATGTCTGCCAACCAGGCCCACTCTTCTGTAAAGAATTGAGGACGCTGACTCCCACTGCGCCGCCCATGTTGGAGTTGGTATTCCACTATAGCTCTACGCTGCTCATAGAGCCTGGCCAACATGTGGAGCGTAGAGTTCCACCGTGTGGGCACGTCGCACAGCAGTCGGTGCACTGGCAGATTAAACCGATGTTGCAGGGTGCGCAGGGTGGCAGCGTCCGTGTGGGACTTGCGGAAATGTGCGCTGAGCCGGCGCACCTTTCCGAGCAGGTCTAACAAGCGTGGGTAGCTTTTCAGAAAGCGCTGAACCACCAAATTAAAGACGTGGGCCAGGCATGGCACGTGCGTGAGGCTGCCGAGCTGCAGAGCCGCCACCAGGTTACGGCCGTTGTCACACACGACCATGCCCGGTTGGAGGCTCAGCGGCGCAAGCCAGCGGTCGGTCTGCTCTGTCAGACCCTGCAGCAGTTCGTGGGCCGTGTGCCTCTTCTCTCCTAAGCTGAGTAGTTTCAGCACGGCCTTGCCCACCGCTGTGCTGCCACGCCGCGCGACACCGACTGCTGGCGACGTGCTGCTGCTGACACATCTTGATTGCGAGACAGAGGTTGCGTAGGAGGAGGAGGAGGAGGGTGGTTTAGTGGAGGAAGCATACACCGCCGCAGATACCACCACCGAGCTGGGGCCCGCAATTCTGGGGGTGGGTGGGACGTGAGCGGTCCCAGGCTCTGACTCTGTCCCAGCCTCCACTAAATTCACCCAATGTGCCGTCAGGGAGATATAGTGGACCTGCCCGCCTGTGCTTGTCCACGTGTCCGTTGTTAAGTGGACCTGGGCAGTAACCGCGTTGGTGAGGGCGCGAACAATGTTGCGGGAGATGTGGTCGTGCAGGGCTGGGACGGCACATCGGAAAAAGTAGTGGCGACTAGGAACCGAGTAGCGCGGGGCCGCAGCCGCCATCATGCTTTTTGAAAGCCTCCGTTTCCACAAGCCTATATGGCAGCATCTCCAGGCTGATCAATTTGGCTATGTGCACGTTTAACGCTTGAGCGTGCGGTGTACTTGCGCTTGCGCTCAAACACTTGCGCTAGCGACGGCTGGACGCTGCGCTGAGAGACATTGGTGGATGGGGCCGAGGACAGCGGAGGTGAGGATGTGGGTGCAGGCCAGGAGACGGTAGTGCCTGTGTCCTGAGAGGGGGGTTGGATCTCAGTGGCAGGTTGGGGCACAAGGGGAGAGGCAGTGGTGCAAACCGGAGGCGGTGAACGGCCTTCGTCCCACCTTGTGGGGTGCTTGGCCATCATATGTCTGCGCATGCTGGTGGTGGTGAGGCTGGTGGTGGTGGCTCCCCGACTGATCTTGGCGCGACAAAGGTTGCACACCACTGTTCGTCGGTCGTCTGCACTCTCAGTGAAAAACTGCCAGACCTTTGAGCACCTCGGCCTCTGCAGGGTGGCATGGCGCGAGGGGGCGCTTTGGGAAACAGTTGGTGGATTATACGGTCTAGCCCTGCCTCTACCCCTGGCCACCGCACTGCCTCTTCCAACCTGCCCTGCTGCTGCACTTGCCTCCCCCTCTGAAGACCTTTCCTCAGTAGGCTTAGCAAACCAGGTGGGGTCAGTCACCTCATCGTCCTGCTGCTCTTCCTCCGAATCCTCGGTGCGCTCCTCCCTCGGACTTACTCCAATTACTACTACCTGAGTGATAGACAACTGTGTCTCATCGTCATCATCCTCATCACCAACTGAAAGCTCTTGAGACAGTTGCCGGAAGTCCCCAGCCTCATGCCCCGGACCCCGGGGACTTTCCAAAGGTTGGGCATCAGTCACGACAAACTCCTCCGGTGGAAGAGGAACCATTGCTGCCCATTCTGGGCAGGGGCCCGGGAACAGTTCCTGGGAGTCTGCCTGCTCCTCAGAATGTGTCATTGTAATGGAGTGAGGAGGCTGGGAGGAAGGAGGAGCAGCAGCCAGAGGATTCTGAGTTGCAGCAGTGGACGGCGTAAAACTCTGAGTGGTCGATAGATTGCTGGATGCACTTTCTGCCATCCATGACAGGACCTGCTCACACTGCTCATTTTCTAATAAAGGTCTACCGCGTGGACCCATTAATTGTGAGATGAATGTGGGGACGCCAGAAACGTGCCTTTCTCCTAATCCCGCAGCAGTCGGCTGCGATACACCTGGATCAGGAGCTCGGCCTGTGCCCACACCCTGACTTGGGCCTCCGCGTCCTCGCCCGCGTCCACGTCTTCTAGGCCTACCCCTACCCCTCAGCATGGTGTATTACCAGTAGTGCAGAAACAGAACGCTGTAATTAAAGCCTTACTCTGGATCAACAGTGGGGATGGAAACACGCTGAACTGGATGGACATTTGTCTTTTTTCAGCCTAACATACTATGTTACTGTGTTAAATACTACAGGAGTTTCAGATAGAAGGAATACCTAATCCATGTAATACTAGTTGACTGATATTTACTGACGGGATAGCTACATAGTGAATGAATTAAAAAAATTAATAGTAGTGGCACTTTAATAACATAGAAGCAAAGTGTTCCCCTCTTCCATTCCCTGGCTTGCCTAAGTGCCAGTCTTTACTGTCATTCCGGCATTCTATTCATCAACCAGGGAACTCCATACAGACAAACTTCTAGACCCTCCTCACTAATTCCGAAGCGTTGCGCCGCATGACATTGTCGGAGGACAAAGCGTAAATGAATTTAAATAGTAAGATGAATACATTTCCTTAATCAGGGAGCGCTATCTGCATCTACAGGGCCTCCAGGAATACATTTTTTTTAACGAGTTCAAGGGCAATTACTCACATTACGTTATGACACATATAGGGATTAAGCACATTTCAAACCTCATTTTTTTAATGGATAAATTGGTTCATTTGAAGTTTCTTCCAACTTCTGCAAATTGTCAAAGGTGCAGCTCGAAAAATTCCGTGATGAGCCAAATACCAAATTAGATTTCACCTCTGTTTAGGTCACGGAGATTACGGCGGGCATGACTGATTGAACATATTTAGCCCGGCAAATACATGTTGAATGTAAATAGTCGGAGAAAACGGAGCATTTGTAATCCCCGGCGTCACACTTGTCCTGTGAATGGTGAGGGAGAAGTCAAACGAAATATTTGTCAGGATATCTTCACCATTTAATTTATCCCCATAGGCAGTAACTGTCAGTGTCTATGACTAGGAGCCAGCCTGTGTATAGATATTATTGTCTGCTCTCCCACAGGAGCGACTATTGAAGATTTTTTTATTTTTTTATTTTTTACTTTTTTTTTGCATTCCGCTCAAGAAGCTGAAGTTTCAGAGAGAAGCTGATTTCCCAAGATGAAGCGATTGACTTCACATGGAAACCCGGAGACACGAATATCCAGTAATATATTTTGTCATTATAACAATCGCCGGACCGCCGCCTCCTGCACCGTTCCGCCGGTGATTTGACAAAACTCATTTTCATTAAAAAAAAAAAATGCAAGAAATAAAAAAAAAAAAAAAGACAACCGATAAAGTTTTGCATTTTAAAAGGTGATAATTTTTTTTTTTTACGCCTGCCGGGTCTTTTTTTATTATAATGAACGGGGCAGAGATTAGGGATTAACCGTTATTAATCAGAAATGTTTGGAGTGCGGTTTAATGTATGCGCCATCCATTGTTCCCGGTGAAAGCGGCTTATTTGGTGCTTTTAATTTGATGGAAATGCATTGTTTGAGGAATCAGACAATATATCGGAAAGATGTATTTTTTTTCGCTCTTTTTTGAAATTACTTTTCAAATTGACAAAGAAACATGGAGAGATTTCTGTTTCGTACCGATAGAGATAGTTCAAGGTCTTTCTTCCTTAAGCCATGAACATGCTGAAAGGGTTTAAGAATTACTTATCAACAGCCAAGAAGGTGGTTTTTTTTGCCTCCTTTATTTTTTTGAACTTTACTGTATCTTTCGCTTTTTTCTTGAAGTTCTAAGCGACAAAGAAAGAAAAAGAGTAAAAATCCTTAGTCTGTGATTGTACAGTTTCCAGACCTCACTGTATGTGGTATAAGTTGTAATGGCTGCTGGCTGTGGCTGCCGATCCCTCTCATTGCCCTCTCATGTTGGTCGTGGTCAGAAAGTCTTCTGTGAAGCCGTTGTGTTGCGTCCTCAGGACGTGCAACCTCAAAAACACAAACAAAAGGCACAACTGTGCAAAAGGAAACAAAAGCTAAGGGGAATTCTCTCCCTATCGTCCCCTAACCTGAGAGGGGGCCCTGTGTACTCGGCGGACCGACCACGCTGACAAGCGCGAGCCCGCACGCGTGCCTGGGCCACTGACCAGTCCCTCTAAGGGAGCCCTAGCACAAAAGAAAGGAAAAAACAGAAAACCAAACAAAGCATAAAAAAGCTTAGCTAGGAGCTTCAGCCAAGGTGTGTTCCTCCGTCGCTGTCCACAGGTAACTGAAGGATTGACCAGCACAGGAGATCATGCTGGCACTGTTTAAGTAGGAGCCAAGCTACTCAGCACCAGGTGCTGACTGATGTTACTCCTGCAACTATCACACCCCTCAGCTCCAGGAGAAGCAAGGGCACACCCAAAACCTGGTCTGGCCTGCAAGCAAAGTGCAGGCCTGAGAACGGCTGCAACACGTTGGTGCATGTGTGCTCATTGCCCGCCTAAATGGTCAGCATGCGCACCCAGCTTTCCCATCCCCAGCCAGTCCAGATGTTCTCCTGGCTATTCTAGGCACCCTCCGCCATGGGTGGGTGCCTGATCTCAGTCAGGTCAGTATGTTCCCTGCAGTATGCTCAGTTAGGTTACATTTTGCAAAGGTGCTGCAGTATAGTGACCGACTCTTAGATTGACCCATACCTGTTTTACTCTACTTTCCCGTCTTCTCCTGTCTTGGCCTTGGCTTTTACCTTGACCATGACTTATCCGATTCCTGCCAGCCCTGATGCCCTATCTGACTCTACCTTAATGCAGGAACGCCGCCTAGCCCGATCTCAGGCTGAATATTGATTATGACTCTGCAAGTCCCTCCGATATCATGCTATGGTGCCTCTGACCAGTGTGTGTCAGCTGCCATTGTATCAAGACTACTCTTTAGGTAATAACCTGGGGGCCCTTGCAGCTAAGACCAGATCCCAGTTGGAGGGGTTAAATGGTAAAATTCAGTTGCTGCCCTTAGAAGTAGCCCAAAGCCAAATTGGCTAGAGGCACAGCAATTCTACACCGACTGCATGATATAAGTACTGTCTGGGTCTGATTATAAAAGCTTATGGTGAATGAAGCTGGTGGTATAGGCTGACGAGACATCCATCGGTAGAAAGCAACATACCGTTGAAGCCATTATATGTGCATAGAGCTAGCTGAGCTGTCAGAGATTGCAAGTACAGTAATGAAAGTCAAATTGTTGCGTTGGTTGCGATAGGCCATCAATAGATAAATGGTTGGGGGGAGGGGGGGTCTATTGAATTCAATGGGAGCAGTGCCTACAGTAAAAACTTGGGTCGCTGCAATGTCTATGGCGCTATCATGTTCTGGCTCCATACACACTGACAGTGGCCCAGCAAACAGCGGATCGGCATGAGTCCTGAGTGGTGGAGCCCCACCATGCAAGTATTGATGACCTATCGTAAGGATAGGTCATCAACAGTTCAGACCTGGACAACCTCTTTAACCCCTTAACGACACAGGACATAAGTTTACGTCCTGGGCGCATGATACTTAATGCAACAGGATGTAACGTTATATATATATATATTTCTCTATATATAAAAGAAAATGACCTACCGCTGACTTTTTTAAAGCTTTTTTTTCCTAATAAAAAAAAAATACGCAAAAAAAAATCTGTGGAAAAAAAGCTATAAAAATAGCCCTATATGTCACAGAAAAAAAAAAACAGAAAAAATAATTTTGGTAGCTGAAGAAAAAAAATAGGGCAGTAAAACCACCACAGGGGTAACAATCCTAACAAGTGTCTGGTCCTTAGGGGTTCAGGGTAAACACTTTTATAATGCTACAGCCACTGCCAGTGAAAGTACATTAATACATCAGCACAGCAAAGATGAGGAAGGGGTATCAAAGGCGGCCATCTTGGGTCGCATGGTTTTGCCAATTTGCCGTAACATTGAACAGTCAATCTGTTTCTCTATAAGCATTAGAAACTCCTTGAAGCTTTTTTAGGGAATGTATGAGACTTGAGAGTTAGACGTTTCTAGGCTCCAATACTAAAACCCTCTCCGTGGTTAATATATACAAGAGTTAATACATAACTTGTGGAGCCAACTGGAAATTTAAATACATAAAATGCGTTCTGTTTATCGGCACCATGGACTGGAACTGAGATGGAGTGTTATTGACAGGCGATGAAGGGACCGCGAGGCCACTTCTGGAAACGATATTGGATTATATAAACATCACTCGTGTGCAAAGGCTCGATGAGTGAGTATTAAGTAATAGGCAATTCGCTTTGTGTTGTGACTGCACCATTCTTCCATTAAACTGGTATGGATTTGGTTTGTAACAGTTTCCACTATGTCATTCCAGATAGTTTATCACTGTGTAGTTATTCGTAGGGCTTTGAAGACATATTCAGCCCCTTCCCGATGTGCCACATTATTGCCTATTTGGCCCACCACACTGATGAGTTTTTGATCTTGAAACAAACTGTAATATTAGACCAAAAGCAGACACAAGTTATTGAGTTGTAGGCATTCATTTTTAGGGGCAAGCTTATCCTTACCCATTTAAAAAAGTTAATGCCCCTTCTTAGTTAAAAACCTGAAATATACCATAAAAAGGGCTTGAAAAACACAGTTCCATGGCTCTGAGAACACAATGAACCACAGTAAGAGCCAAGGGAATGTGGGGCAGTATAAACGTATCTAAAAGTACCATCATCAATGTTCATCTTATATTCAAAAACATCCTTGGACGATCCTCCAGTTCTAAAGACGCATCCATTGAAGAGCCTTGAAACATGACGAGGGATTTTAGCCAAGGCAGAGCTAAAGAAGAGATACTCATCCATGGTCGGCTGTTGGTGGCTTTAGAGAGATAGTTTTCTTCCTTCAGGAGGAGAGCCAATTTGCATACCTTTCCCCAAGGAACATTTCCTGTATGCCTCCCTACACCAACCAATGGTGTCCTCAAGGAGAAACAGTACCCCTCAAGAACAATGAGCAAAGCAGAGGCAGCAATCCTCAGTAGGGGTGGCTATATATACTAGATATAGATCAGCTAATCCTCTAGTGTCTATAGACACCATCATGTGTATAGGGCCTACCAACACTCACCCAATGGCAGATCCTGGGAGAGATACTGTATGGATTGGGGTAGATGGATTTCAGGAGGTACATATGTTGCAAAGTTGAACTTGATTGTGATAACTTTCCGTGAAAAGTCATCTTTATCGTAAAGGTGTTTTGTCACTAAAGCAAAACCCCATCCCCCAGCTGGGCCTTGTCAAAAATAACAAACAAGGGTATATTAACCTCTCCTGGGGGTTCTGGGACATAGTTGACTGGCAGTACTGGCATTGGTGAGACTTATGGGTAGATGGTCTGGGTGAAAGCATGTGACTGCTGCTGCCAATCAAAGGCCTCAGTACCACCATAGGCACTCCTGGCATCAACACTCACATCCGGGCTGCCATGATGACAGGAGTTTTGGGATGGGATGCTGTGGCCAGTAATTCGCTGCAGCGGTCACGTGCTTTCACCCAACCCGTCTACCTGGAAGTCCTTGTTTGTTATTTTAGACAGGGCATAGTTAGGGGGCAGGCTATTGTTTTAATTCCAAAACCCATTTAAACAATTAAAAAGCTATTGAATGGGCAAATACATTGAGCACAGAACATTTTCTTAACATGTTAGGAGTCAATTTAAGCTTTCCTAGATCTCTAAGCCATTGTCAGAGAAGTCTGGCAGCGTTTTTCTTCCAATGTGCATTCAAAACACACGCATGTTAAGTTGAACATACATGTGTATGGGGGAGTCATGGGAGATACCTTGCAGCTATCTAATGTGTATAGGTAGCTTAGAAGGGTTGTTCAGGAATAATAATGGCTGCTGTAAGTGTAGAAACCCATCATAGGATGACAGAATTGATGTGCAGCCTGAAGGGGACGTGGCCACATGTGGGGATGTAGTATACGGCTACACTGTTCTAAGCAGTATAACATTAGGCTCTGCCCCTCACATGTAGCCCCATGTCCCACAAACTTCCCACAATCCTGCCCTCTCTGTTCTCCCATCCCAAGATGTGTTTTTACTGACTACACTGACAGTAGCCATTTTATACCATTTCCAGACAACCCCTTTAAGAATACAATTGGAATAGTCTTAAGGTATTTGCATGTTTACCATCTCAGGACTTTAACAACGTGCCATTATTGGACATAATATGGATTCTTAAGAAAAAGACATGGTATCAGTAGGAACATTGTTCTTGTATGACCAGTCAGCAGGGTTTCTTGACCAAATTGAGTCCAGTGAAGAAGGTATCTCTGGCCAGGAAGAAGGCTGGGGTGACACTCTATCCACCAGAGAGAGGAGCCTACAGAGCGGAGGGTAACTTGTCAATCGGAGATGGCACCAAGGGCTTTTCCATCCGTGCTGCTGATTTCACCACATGGTAGTCATGGTGGCTTTGTTGGCCATTGGGAAAAGCACGTAATTAAGGCCATGTGCCCAGGTTCAGCCACTGTAAGCCGGAAGGGGGCTTGTAACGTGTCTACATGTAATTCCTCCAAGCCATAATCAGCGACCAGGATCTCTACGGATACTAGGGCATCTTAGTAGTTAGTCGACATGCTTGGCGCTCAAACAAAGAGGATCACATAACTTTTATAAACAATGAACAAGCAAGTCCTTTCTCATTTTGGCTGCAGTCTTATAAGTGGAACAGGGCTATTAGCACCGATTAGGCCGTTTATGGATGCAATTCGTGCAGTCAGCAAAGCAAAGTTTGTTTCTGTATGGCACTTTCAGGTGCTCCAGGCTATTTTTTTGCGCTAAGTCTTAGGCAGTATTAGTATGAGCGTAAATTAGCCCCACAGTCTTTTATAAGTAACAATCCTCAGACCAAGGCAACAATATCAGCGAGCTCCAGAAATATCTGGGTATGCCCGTTCCTCTCTTACTTCGGTGTAGATACAGTGTAGCCCTGCTTGTCTTTGCCCGTAGGATGGATGGCGCTGGTCACCTGTAGAGTCCAGGATGCAAATCTCCAGAGAAACTTGTGCTGTTTCTTTACATGTGTGAAGCCCATTGTACTCTACTTTCTGCTCAGAAACCAGACAGAGATAGCAGGACACAAGAGGAAGAGGGGACACTCCTAGGGACCCTATCTATCTACACTAAAGAAACAGGTACACCACATGTCACTACAAAGATATGATGTAACATCGTATTACCTCCTTACACCAGTGCTCATCTATCCACTAATGTTCAGCGTATTTGATGTTACGTTGTTGTCCTGTTCTGTTGACCAACAATATGACCAATCACTTGCAGGATACGAACGACTTTCGACAATTTCTGTGCTCTATTTCTTGTCAGGAAGCCATTTTGCCCACCACTTATGAAACCTCCATCCAGAGGATATGTCATTTTGCTGGTTTTAGAACTACCATAATATTTACAATCATGGAAGCCAAGTTCAAAGATGTTCACATCACATATTGTGCCCATTCTGAAACCGATTCCACAAAAACAAAGACCTGTCCGAATAGGTTTAGTATGGAATGTATTTACATGCAGACTATTAAGGTTTACTTGGGAAGAGATAGCTGATTCTAGAAAGTCATTGATGCAGGGTCAATAGTCAACCCTTGTCAAGGAATATTAACCTTTACGAATTGCACGTTCTAGACGGGGACTGATAGTCTTGACTTTGATTGTTGTCTCATGCCTGATCATCTCTGGGGCTTGAAAGGTGAGAATTTACAAAACAACAAGGTTTTATGATACGTTTTACATGAATGCATTGTTACCGTTCCATATTAGATGAATCCAATTAATCAATTCAACATTGTAAGTCATTGACCCAAGTGACCAGAGACCAAAACAATTCTGGATCAGGTGACTAGCCACAACTTGGACAAGGATAGAGAACATCATCTACAGATGGTTCTGTTCATCACTAAATCTTACGTGCTAAGAAACCTCGTCAATCATCCACATTCTCCATCTTCCCAGGGACAGATTATACGATTTCCTTAGCACTTTGCAAATTTTTCTCCAGCCACAAGAAGCGCAGAAGTAGAAGAAGCGTCTCATCTCTCTCACCTATGTGCTTCAGGCATGTCTACGATCATAAGTAATATCAGTTTTCTTAGTCAGAGGTAATTGGACTGTGCTGACACATTTCATGCTTGTCGATATTCCTGAAGGAGGGGAGTGGTTGTCTTCTCACCTGTCTAAAGTTTCTTGCCTGTCTCATGGAAAAGAGGAAGGTAGACATGGAGAGAGTTCTAAAGAGCTTAGACCTTTATTATAATCCCCGTCTTCAGTAACACTCATTATGAAGTTTTCCTCTGCTGTTTAATTCAGCTGAACTGTCTTAGGCAGAAACAAGCCTGGTGCTTGTTGGGTTCGACATTGTTTGTCATTGATCATGTTATTTCTTTGGTGGCATACACAAGGCAAGACTTACATAGTGTGGGGCACACAGTTCCTTAGAGAGAAAACGCCGTACCATGAAAAGTGTTCCAAATGAGACAAAACTTAAGAATTAAGTTCTGAACAATCAATTTTAATTTCAAACAGTCTGGAGCCAAAGAACAGGATGATAAGCAAGTAGTGGGGCCACCATATTGGGCAATACAGTCATTAACAGGACGTGGCGTTGTTTCAATGAGTACTGGAATACTGACTGGCATGGTGTGGTGCTGACCATGTGGTATTGACTGCAGTTCACAGTTTATCTTCATTATAAGGCTATGGAAGACCATTCACTCTATGTCTAATAGTATTCGACAGATTCTCATTTGTAAAGAGACCTGGGGATCATGCTAGCCAAGGAGTCACCTGGACACCTTGCAAAGCATGCCTGTTAATGTTCGCCATGTGCGGCTGTACGTAATTTTGTAGGCAAATGGCCTTCGGTATGCCATGAAAATATGCCAGTGCAATGTATGTCATCAACATAACAATGTGCCGTCAACGTGCCTCTGATGCGTACCAGAGAGGATCGGCTGTTGGTGCTGGTGACACCCCAAACCATGAGTCCATGTTAATGAGCTGTGTGGCGTTCCAAGATGGCAGAAGGAATTACCACGTCTCCTTCAGACGCTTGCTTGGCAATCATCATTACTGAGACAGAATGTCCATTTGTCATTGTACACCACACTGTGCCATTCATCACGCCAGGTAGCTCTGTGGCAATATCAATGCAAGTATTGAATCTTTGAGAAATGGTCATCATTAGTAGTGGAGCATCCAAATCTGTCCGTACACTCAGCAGAATGTTGCCAACTGTGGATTGTACAGCCCCAACTGCCAGGGCCATCCTTAGTGTTCATGCAGCCCTAGGCACTTTTAGTGCACTTCTGCACCAACCACCACCTCTCCACCCCCAGTCCTGCAGAAGGGTCTAGGGAAGTGAGTTTCAGCTATTGGCACAAGAGGTGGAGAAGTGCAGAATTCTGTGTCCAGACAGACTGTGGAGGGTGGTTTGGGGACTGCATCTGGATTCATTGGGCAGTCATTGAGAATTGGTACAATTTTTGGATTTGCTGCTTTTTTTCATTGGCAGTCTCCATGAGGACGGGGGGTGCCGGTGTCAGGAGTCAGGAAGTGCATGACGTCTTTTGTGTTTTGGTTTCGATTGCATGGGTACAGGAAGATGGAGAAAGTCTAGCGTTGGGTTAAAAGCTTTCTGTCTTTATTAGATGATCCAGACAGACAGACATGGAGAAACAAAGCGATTGCAGGGCTACACGGATGTTAAACCCTTTTTAATGCCACAGGCACTCAACGGGTAATGTAAAAGGGGTACCAGGAAAGATTCTCGGCGCCCGGAGTCTTTTGAGGTTTTGGTGTTTCTCTGTGAGTGAATCAATGTTGAGTGTCCGTCGGTTTATAAAGGATTGTTGCTTCACTTGGCATTTTCCTTGATTTTTTTGGGGGTGTTCATAGTTTCTGAGTTGGTGGTGAAATCTTGGTATGCTGGAGGGGGTCTGCTCTTTAGCGATGTGCAGTTAGCAAACAGCTAAGTGTGGAGTTTGTGCAGGTCAATGACGGATCAGGTCGGTTGGGCGTGTGGATTGAACTCTAAGAGTTTTCTGTCTCTCGGGTTTGTCAAGTTCGTTGTTTGCAGGAATTTTCGGCAGTGCACCCAGTGGGGCTTCAGTCCTTGTTAATTCACGAAAAGGGTTCCTGTTTGATGGTTGTCTTGCAAATTCAGCTTGCAATCTTTTTACATCGGGGCTGCGATAGAGGCTGCTTAATGGAACATGGAGGTAAAAGAGAATTGCAAAGATTGGATGTTGGGAATCAGAGCCTTATAGGTTGTATGTCCGTCCTTATTTATTGTAGCTTTTTTCTGATTTAGCGCTGTGTTGCTACAAAACGGTGTCTGTTCCAAAGGCCATCTGGGATTTTTTGTTTTTGCATTTTGGTGATTAATCACTTATATCTCTCTGTTGCAGGTCGAGAGCTGGGTTTGGCTTGGATCATCGGCTATATGGGGAACAGTTAGAGCGGATGTGCGCTGGGATGGCCAACAATTGGGAATTCCTAGAGAAGTGGCTCAAGTTCAGTGGATAGGCATTAGAGGGATGTTGTGGAGTTGTCTATTGCCTGAATTTCAATTTCATGTATCTTTAGACCGGCCTCCTAATATTTTAATCATTATTGCCGGGGGCAGCGATTTCGGCATTCGGCCATCTTGTGAGATTATCCAGGAAATAAGATTCGTCTTGTTATGTTCGTGGGGTATGCTACCAGATGATATTGTGGTCTGGTCGGGCATGATTGTGAGAAAAGTTTGGTGTCACACACGTTTGGTGGACAATTTGAACAAGGCCTGGGTGAAGCTTAATAAGGAGGTGGGCCATTTTATGAACAGGAACGGTGGTATTGTGGTGTGTCACTGGGAGTTTGAGGAGGATTTGGAAGAGTTTTTATGTAGAGATGGAGTGGACGTGAACAGAATTGACATATGCATGTGGTGTTTGACATTGCAAGAAGGGCTAAAACAGCTTTATGGTTGTGCAGAAAAGATCATGAGTAAGGAGTCACTCTTGGTCATCTGTGGCAGGAAAGAGTAACAGATTTTGGAGGGCATTTTATAGTAACATAGTAACATAGTTCGTAAGGCTGAATGAAGACAATGTCCATCTAGTCCAGCCTGTCTAGCCTCCTGTTTTGATGATCCAGAGGAAGGCAAAAAACCCCAAGAGCAGAAGCCAATTAGCCCTTTTGGGAAAAAAATTCCTTCCCGACTCCCTAATGGCAATCAGACTAATCCCTGGATCAACCCTAATAGTCCCTACCTGCATGTATACCCGGATTAACAAATAACCTAATATTTATATCCTATAATATCCTTCCGCTCCAGAAAGACATCAAGTCCCCTTTTAAACTCCTGTATGGATTTTGCCATCACCACGTCCTCAGGCAGAGAGTTCCACAGTCTAACTGCTCTAACAGTAAAGAACCCCTTTCTATGTTGGTGATGAAACCTGCTTTCCTCTAGACGTAGCAGATGCCCTCTTGTTACCGTTGCAGTCCTGGGTATAAACAGATCATGGCAGAGATCCTTGTATTGTCCCCTCATGTACTTATACATAGTTATTTGGTCGCCTCTTAACCTTCTTTTTTCTAGAGTAAATAGTCCCAATTTGGATAGCCTCTCTGGGTATTCCAGTCCCGTCATTCCATGTATTAGTTTAGTTGCCCTTCTTTGAACCCCCTCCAGCACTGTAACATCTTTCCTGAGCACCGGTGTCCAGAATTGTACGCAGTATTCCATGTGAGGCCTGACAAGTGCCTTATATAATGGCACATCTTGGAAATTTTTGACGATTAAGAATAGCTGTTGATAGGACAGCTGAGCTGGGCTTCCTAGTAGTGGTTTAGGGCCTTAGGAGTTATACTCTGCAGTGCACCATTGTTAATATGGATGCCCCCAGACCAGGTGGCCGTGGTCATGGGCAATTTTGTTGAATGGCGTTGCGTAATGTGGTGAAGTAAGTGGTGGTATTTGCCTGCAGGGATTTTTCTAAATGTGCAACTGATTATTTGACATGTTATTGATGTTGGGTATGTTATATAACTAGATTGACCAAATAATCACTACGCAAACATAAGATGTTTGGAAAAATGGTTGCAAATGTCGTAAGAACTGTCGAGCTGAGAATTCGGCTTGAACTGTTCGCCGGTCATGGCTTGGTCTTCCACGTTTTGGGGTCATGGCAACAGTCAAACTGGTAAGCACTTGATATGAATGTCGCTTAGCAAGGCTTGTCTCTCCCTAGTGGCACTGTTGGCTGAAGCACAAGAGTGCCGCTAGACTGACGGTTCAATCAATGTATCAAACTCAAATTTTATGATTTTACGGCGGTGGTGAGGATGTCATAAATCTAATGACACCAAAATCATCCACCAAAGGTCACGCAAAGGGGTCAAAGTGCGGTGCAAGGAAAGCCTGTAGACTTTTTATATTTGATATGCTTTTTACTACGTTTTAATTGTCATGGAGTATTGTGTTAATACATGGTCGCTGCTGCGGCATTTTCAACCAAAGCTTAAAGCTTTAGTGTTTATTTAGTTGAATGGGATTTGGTTCAAGGGAGGTTGTAGCCCAATCAACGGAGTCTTAATCTCCCCTCCCAGTCAGTTAAGCAACGGCTTGTGTATGTGACTAATGGGCATTAAATGAATAGTGGATCAAATCTCAGATGAAGCGAGTGACAGACATAAAGGAGAACGCACGATGGCAGATTCTTGAAATGGTAAATGGGACACTAAACATGAAGAGTTAGCCTGTAATAGGCCAATTAGCGGAACATTTTATGATGGCAAACTAGACGAGAAGCACATCTTAAATAAAAGTCTAAACTACACAGAAAACCCAGTTTTACAACCCTGAAATAATCAGGAGGTGGCAACTATTTATTCTCCTAATCTGTAGTAAAAATTTGACACAGAGGTCTATTGAAATGGTTCTTACCCCCGAACAATAAGGACGAGCAGGAAGATCAAACAACCAAAATGTGGCTTAGATCCCAATTATATGGCCATATTATGGATGTATGTTGTATACATCATGGAGTCCATACTGTACCTCAAGCACAAAGATGCAGCAGCTGTTAGGTTGTGCTGCTGGAGTTTGTTGTTCTACAGGGTTCCAGGAGCACACATGCACAGGTGAGGGTTAATTGAGCTGGCTGGGTGTGGTGGTTCAGGTCAGCCAATCCCCTGGGTCTGGGGGTAGATATATGCCCCAGCCCCCTGCAAGAGGAAGCTGTATTTCCTCAATCTTGTCTGCTGTGTAAGTAGTATCTTGTCAGCTTGCAGCTTGCTGTGTGGGTAGTGTCTGGTCAGATTACAGCTTGCTGTGTATGTAGTGTCAGGTCAGCTTGCAGTTTGCTGGGTGTTTGGTGTCCTGTGCTGCTTGTTTAGTGTCTTGCTAGAATAGGGACTGCAAGACACGAGGAGCCTTGTCGGGGCCTTGCAGCTTAAGTTCATTGACCAATGTACAAACTAATCCCTCGTTTTTATATTCAGCTTTACCATCTGCTTTAGTGTGCATGTTGTGTGATAAGTGAGTTGGTGCATTTAATGTGTCAGTTCCGTCTAGTTGCGACTATCACCCTTTCAGGGAGAGCAGGGCCGAGGTTCCAGCTTGGGGCCGCCTTTATAGAGGCGATCGCTCTGCTTGTAGGTAGGGCCTCGCCATCTTCCTTTCAGTGCAGGTTAAGTTGTCCCATACTGTGTTTTCGGGTCACGATCGTATGGACCCGATGCTTAGTTGCCCCCATGAATGTAGCATCCTGCGGGTGCTAAGATATGTGCAAACATGTAATATTTATAATTTTACACGTAAATATTGCTACATTTACTACTTATTTGATAGATTTAGCATGCAGTTGGATGGGACTCCACACCGGACTTTCCAACTGTACCTGATCCAGCGGGACAGTCCCAGATTTCAGGTGCTGACCGACTGTCCTGGATGGTCTGCCACATTCCTAACCAACCTCTTAATGTTAACCTCACTTTATTGCCAGCTGCCCGCACTTCCTATACCAGTAGTGGGAAAGTAGAACCAGTGTGTTGGGCACTTTGGGGAAGCTTTTTCCGGTTCACATCCCAGCCCTGGTCTGGTTCTTGGTAAGTTTGATGCAACGGCAGAAGTGAAGTTTTTGGGGGCCAATTGGGACTACAGGAAAGAGAGGATGCTGTTCTGCAGGATAGGACTATATGTTGGAGGGGGCTAAAGGGAGGGAGATATGACATGTACACGAAGCTGTATTTTCAACAGGGCTGAAGGGAGGGAAGTGATGATTGTATATGTGTTTGTATATTGGGGGGCTGAACTCCTAACAAATTTTGTTACATACTGTACTCCAATTTCTCAAGATACAAATTCAACAAAATTCATGTCAACATCATAGGCTCACATAGGATAGAGATCTCCTGAGAAAGTATCATGAAAACATTTTTCTTCTGCTCATTTTGTGCCACTCATCTCCAGATATGAAGAGTCAAGAGAAAGGATAAAGAAGGATTAGAAAGCCCCTTTATTCAATATTAATTAAAACAGCCGTGGGAAGGTAGGAGTACACAACCAAAATGGAGGCAATTATTGCTAACCTTAGATGACACCCTGTGCCAATTTTTTTGGGCACCCCACTATCCCTGTCCTAAGAAAAAAACTATATATGTCGCACTGGTAGGCAGTCTGCTTGTATTATGTTTATGCAGAAAGCAGGAAGATAGACGCATACCCGCATCAAAACAGCTTGGTGACTAAATAAAACCCCAGAACGAAGTTCATAACATAAATAGAGCGACCAAAACCAACCTCAGCACAAAGATACAATACTAAAACCAAACTTAGAACATAAATAGAGTCCCAGAACCAAACTCATAACATACAGTACCAGAATCAGGTTTTATAACAAATACAGCGCCTGAGCCAAGCTCACAATATAACTACAGCATGAACCCAACTCATAACATAAATATTGTACTAGAACCAAGCTCATGGCATAAATACAGCACCAGTACCAAGTTCAAAACATAAAAATAGCATCCGAGCCAACCTCGGTCCATAGATACATCACCAGAACCAAACGTATAATATAAATACAGCCCCAGAACCCAACTCATAACATACATACAGTAGCATAACTTGGGGTGAGACAGAGACAGAAAGATGATACTTTATGTAGCTCTAGAAGACGAAGCGAAAAATCACTAAGTCATATGGACTTAAGTGGGGAGGTGGTTGCCCGTAGCCTACATCTACCTGAAGCCCCTTCCTATGAGTTGGTGGCCGATGCCCTGTACGACCACACAGGTCACATGTAGCTAAGGCCATCCATAGACACAATCACCAACCCCATTGTTCCCAGGGCTCATTTAAAGTCATATAGAATCACATTTTTATAGACTTAAATGGATTTTCCAGAACTAAGCATTTATAGTAACGCTTATCTCATGAGAAAACCCTCAAGCATCATTCCTTTTGCACGTAATTATATTTAAAACCACAGATAATAGACCACGATGTAAAGGATATTCTGCAGCCCCGTTATACACCAGATCATTGTTGTTGGATCAGGACGTTAACTCTTTCCTTTCTGCATTGCCTAGAAGAGGAGCATTGTCACCGATGATAACCCCCAGGCTAAATCCGACATATGATATGTATTGTAGGTGAATGCTCCTGTAAGAGACACACTCCTATGTAGGTGCTGCATTTAGAAAGTGCCAACGATAAGCTTCAGGCGATTATACAAAGTAAGCTGAAGACATGGAGCAGAACTAGAAAAGGTCAAAAATGTCAGCAGGAAATAAGAAAGTCACAAAAGTTGCACCCCCAAAGTCAACCATTAGCTAAATGAGAGCCGTGACTCCTACGGAACAAGGTGACGGGCTGTTACTGGTTTAATAAAGCCCCAGATTAATTTACTGTAAAAAGCATTGGAGTCTCGGCAGTCACTCGCTGATTGATAGATGTCAGGGGGATTATTCACCGGTTTCACATCTTTCGCGAGGAGCTGTTTTGCATAAATGCAATGTGAGAAGTTTTGGCAGAAACCTTGAATTCTACACTTGATTTATATGTCACTTGCTGCGGAGAGTCAAATATTACTCATTCAGGTGTCAATACTGTCCATGCAAAGTAACACGACATCTGAGGCTCGCAACGAGCACCACTTCCTATTCCTCAGCGGCAAATTCCTGCAGACGACTTGTAAAAATAAAAGCGTATGATGAGAATATTAACATTTAGTGCTCTATGAACGCATTATCATAACATAGAGGAGATGCATGTGGCTATACTGGGGCCCCTGGAGAGAGAGAAAGGCCAAACTCATGCTGACCCCATCTACTTTTCACAGATTGGATCAGAATTAAACTGAAAGTGAGTGGCGGCAAAGCAAGACGCAGTCTATTCTACTTTGGGTCAGGCGGGCGCTCTTGAAGAGCGAAGCATTATAATTCAGCATTAGAATAGGGCCCACTTGGGGCAGAGCCATTATGAGCAAAGAGATGTTGATTCTGAAAACCGTTTGGCGCTGACTACTGTAGACTGAGTAGTGAAGTCTAAGGGTTCCCTTGGTCTTCATTCTTTACAACCGCAATGAGTTATTATGGACTTTTCTGTAGGATGATCCTCAAGTCACAATCTCTAGAACAGTCTTGGATTAGCGGCAGTAGCGTTGATACGAAAGTAATGTAGTTAGGAACAGAGCCAAAAGTCATCATTAGGAAAATGGTAAGAAATGTAACAAGTCAGAGGGTGAGATGGGAGTATACTGAGGAACAGAGTCAAGAGGCAGAACCAGGAGAGCAGTCAAGGCCAGGGTATGAGATAGAGGTGCAGTCAGTAGTAGAGCTAAGAGTCAGAATCGGGAGAGAGGTCAAGAACGCAACAAGGAAGAGGACAAGATGGAAGACTAGTTAAGAACAGAGCCAAGGGTCACAACTAGAAAAGTTGACAAAAATGCAAGAGGTCAGAGGACAAGACAGGAGTATAGTCCGGAATGAAGTCAAGGGTCAGAACCAGGCGAGAGGTCAAAAATTCAACAGGGCAGAGGATGAGGCAAGAGCCTAGTCAGGCATGGACCGGAAATCTAAACCAATAAGAGAGCAATAGTTACCAGGTAGACAATCCAAAGGACAAAGCAGGCACTTCTTAGTCAAGAACAAAGCAGAATAGGTCAGGATCAATTTCAGAAGTGAAACTATAAAGCAGAAACACAAAAAAAGAGTCAGAAATAGATGTGCCTAATCAGCAGGTAAGGACTTAGAGGCTGATTGTCCTTTAAATAGGCTGCCAAACCTTGCTTCATGAGCAGGCACCATTTGCCTGGCAACTCGAAAGGGAAGCAGAACCATGGCCTGAGACTGGGACCAAAGGCGGAACATGGCACTAGAGCTGAGCGAGGCAAGGAAGAGTTTACAAGAGGTTACAATTGCATCTCGGCCCTGATGTCCTGCAGGGTCCAATGACCCCTCTACCCTACAGGAGGACACATGACAAATGCTGGTTAAGAGATTCTGATACAGATTTTGTACTCTGGGCTTAAGGCCTTCTAGTTAGGCCTCTGGTACCTATTTTGTTTTTTGCTTTGCTCCCCTTATCTCTATGTATACCCCTTTATATGTGGCCCACTTTTTGTGTCCCCTTATGCCTCTCATTGTTGACTAATAAGATGACTAGAACAGTCGTGTTATTAGTCATAGGGGTTCATGTACTCTTCTTGAATAGGGACCTTCTTCTCTTAATGACTCACCATTCGACCCTAGTGTTTTGCTTAAAAAATGCACTAAAAATTGCCGTGTGAACAAGACCCGGTACTAGCGCACCCCTAGGGAAATGAAAAGGAAAAATGTTGTGTGCGTTGTCAGGATATCGGATGGTAGATGCAATACTTACAGTATATATCATGTTCACAATTTCCTGCACTTACTGAATGACACAATATAAATAAACCGCATGGACACAAACTAACAAGTTTAGCAACACCAAAGATTAATATTAATGTTCGTGCGGGTCAGCCTCTTACTTCTAGTAATATTGATCACACCGGCTTTCTCAATACCGCCGCACCGTGTGTATAAATTCATTCATGACTAATTGTATAAGTGGAAACCAAATCTTAACAGATCAATAGTCTGCTTCTGGATTTTCAATTCCCTGATAGATTGGGCAGAGACAATACTTCACAATGGCTTTTTTCTATACCAAGGCACTTAGGACTTAAGAGAAAATGGAACCTGGGAAGTCTGGGTGGGCCTATATCCATCATTCATAGATCTAATTTATGGAGCGACCCGGCCCCCCAAAAAGTTCTTGAGTTGACCTCTTCTGTCATAGCCATTTCCTAGTTATTTTTGTTTCTTGAATAGCTGGGCAGTAATCCATATGTCTGCCAAAATACTGGTATCTCGTACAGGGGTGGTTACCCAACTTTCCTGGTGTTCTCCTCAGTAAACATCCCTAATAATGCATAGATGTGGAAAATGAATTAATGCACAATTAGAACAGGATAGGGGATAACTTTCTGATTGGTGGGAGTCTCACCACTAAGACCCCATCGATCTCTAGAACAGGACTCCTGTGTCCTACTTACCTGACACAGCTGGGGTCACTTCTATCCCCACGATGATGTCACCCTGAATGGAGCGCTGTCCACGCATGCGTGGTCAGCGCTTCATTCATTTCAATGGCGCTGATGGAAATACCCCAATGGGTGTCTTCGCAGTTCCATTGAAAGTGAATGGAGTACTGGTGCACTTGTGTGACCAGTGCTTCCTCTAGTTTCCTCACTGTGGTGGGTATGGCTTCATCAGCTGGATATTGAATTGTTACAGTTTTGAAGCAAGCAAAAGTGAGTTGAACTGTATGGTCCATCCTTGCTCTCTGGAATTTCTTTTATTGGGGTTTGCAGTCCACCATACAGGAAGCAGAGACAAACTCTTTACCATCACCCATATTTCATTGTGTGAGTAGCCAGTTGGGGTGTGATTTGCATAATAAGTGCCACCGTGGGGCAAAGAACCATCCTCTTTAAATATCATCTCCATCTACCACACTTCTTTCCTCTGACATCATTTGGAAAATTGAGCCACATCAGAGAGTCATCCTATCACAATCAGGTGCTGGTTCGGAGCCTTTTGTTGCAACCAGTACAGGCCGGATGGTCATGGAGAAGCAGTGGTCAGTACATGGGTAGTATCGGTTGTGGTACAAAAGAGCAGACAGGTAGCGTTGTCATGGTGAAACCAGAGGTTGGTACACAAGTCTATCTGTTTGCAGTATAGAGATGCAGGCAGGTGGTGGAGCTTGACTACAGGCTTGGAAGCACAATAGTAACGCACTGAGAGAGGGACAGGGACAGGTTTATATAGAGTGTGCAATCAGGGAAACAGGGTGGAGAAATCAAGGAAACATGGACTGGATAAGAGCTAGGATCAAGTGACAAGAACAAGGGTTAGCAGGGGAGCTTGTTAGAGGGCTAGATAGCTCAAGAGGTAGAGCTGGTGCCTGGAGCCCTGATACATCCATCCCTGGGTTTGACTAATGTGTATCAGGGGCCTAATCCATGCTCCCTCTGTGCCACCTACACCTTTTTTTTTTACTGAATAAACAAGTCTCAGTGAAGGCAAAAGAAGAAAAAAATATATTGCAATACCTTACTATTATATACCAATTCCGTACTTTTTGTGCCACACGCTACCATGTGTGCAGTGAGAGTAAGTAGTAGAAATCTGATTTCTAGCTATTGAGGACACTAAGATAGGTCAAGGCATCACATTTAAGGGTTCCCAACCTTGGTTTGCAGTACAAGTTGGCTATCAGAGGCTACTAAGAAAAAGTGCTGTGTGCGATTCTCTCCATTACACTCATGGTCAAGAGATTCAGATGGGTAACCAGCATGTAAAAACGACTATACTGCAACAAAAACTCCATTAAAATGGCACAAATACTGTACCCATGGTATAATGCACACCTGGAGAGACTACCCCAAACAGGACATCTGACAAACCAACTCAGCAGATGATGTAATTCTGCATCTATACATTCATGTCTGTGACCAGTAAAGGGCTGGAGGTCTTCACTTCATATGTCCCAAAAAACTACACTGAATAGCCCCTTTATTAGAGCCCCCAACCTCTTTATTAACGCCCCCAGCCCTCTCACAATGGGTACTTCCCTGTATGTAAATCCTCCCCGTGACCCCGGAGTGCAGCATAAAATCACATGACAAGTTTTCCGTTGATCAGTTTCAGCATGAATCCACATTAGATGGGAAAATTCACAGATCTGAGCGACTTCCAATGAGGCCGGTCATCGGGGATAGACCAGCCGGTCCAAGATTTCAATACCAACTGTCTGGGGTTTTCTCATGTAACAGTGTGGAGAGTATACCGAAAATGATGTGTAGGAGAAAAACATCCAGTGAAAGGCGACCCAGCGGATGGAAACAACTCATCACCGAAAGGCATCAGAGGAAGATGTAAAGAAATGTTTTAAGGAATAGGAACAGGCGCTGCACATTAAAGCAACTGTTGTACCAAATACCACACTGGAGCTCCAGCTAACATGTCCAAACCAACCAACCAACGAGACAGAGACACAGAGACACAGAGACAGAGAGACAGAGAGACAGAGAGACATAGAGACAGAGAGAGAGTGACAGAGAGAGAGAGATGTAGTCGGTGGAGGTGGTAATGGAGGAGGTGGTGTGCACTGAGGTCAGCTGTGCTGATGCTCCTCCTGGGGCTTAGCCTCGGTCCGGTCTCACATTCCAGGAGACTTAGCTCCTCCAGGGACTGGAGCTCAGGGGACGCAACCTGGAAAGAAGTTGGAATGCATCGCCAAGGGAAGAATAAGATCCATCACAGCTAGTACAGGGTGCTGAGAAGTAAGAGGCGAGGACAAAGAGCATTTGAGAATTCTTTCTAAGATCACTGCGACTGAGGATGTGTGTGCCTTGGAGGGAAAAAGGATGCTCCATTTTCAAGTTTGAAAAAGTCCCCACGGAGGGACGAAACGCGTAGTGTGTAAATAAATTTGTATTAAGTGCCGATTCTCGGAGCGCGGATCCATTTTTTTCTAACACGGACTTTTCTGAGCGGCTCTCTTATTGAGAGACGGAGGACGAACGCGGCTCCCCAGCTGACTGGCCCAGCAGGACACCAGGGAATCAGAGGCACAGTGTTTATAAGACGATCCGGATAAGGGGTGTGAGTGAGGATCCTATAAACAGGATCTTCACTGTGCACCGGGTGAGTGAGGCTTTATCTTATTAATATAACCATGATATAAGTCACCGATATTCTCTGGGAGCGCTACCCTGACTTTTTGCATATTATTCCCATTTTCAAGTTTGTCAGAAAGGTATGCAAGGGAAGAAAGCATGTCAAGAAACGTGGTACTTAATTTGTTCAAGAGTGCTTGTTTCTCATTGAAAAGCAAAAGCACTTATTTTGTATTGGAAAATCAAGAGTTGAAAACATGAGTAAAAGAAATCCGTGTGCCTCTGGTTTTGGAAGACATTGTGTTTGTAGACTCATTTATTTACCGCCAGTGACTTGTCACTCCTCCAGGGGCACTGGCGTCACGAAGACAATCTAGAACTAATCCTCGGTAGTAAGGACTGTTACATTTTATCTCCCTGCAAGCGGCTAAGCTGGGCTGTACTTCAGCTCTCAGAAGATGAGATGGTAGTGCCACCATGAACCACTGCTATCTGGTACTCCGCTGTCTCCCCGGCTGAAGGCCTGGCTCTCGGTCGCTGCATTGGTCAGATGGATCCAGATTTCTGTTGTGCTGTGCTGATAGGAGATCAGAATTTGGCACAACCAGCATCAACAGATGACCCCTTTCCGTCAGCTGATCAGAACATGTCAGTACTTCCACTTAATTTGGGCAACTACAAGAAGCTCCCTGTCCGCAGGCACCGATATTCTGCAGAACGATTTCATCACCTAGTGGAATCTAAGTCATAAGAAACTGCTGCGGTCCTGAAGACCAAAAGAGATCCAATGAGCTACCAGGTGGTCTCTAATAAAGTGACCAATTAGTGTATATTAGATTATTTGAGATGATGCGCCAATATTTAAAATTTCACTTTTCGCGTTACTTGCATCCAGATGCCATCCTTTCACGAAGAAATCTCCGACCTTCCGAGTTATTTATGCTACATTCCTGGAAGAAAGGAACCTTGATGAATTCATTATTATAAGGGGCATCTCCGTGTTGTCTCCGAGCGCTCCATTCCGACGCTTCCCACTAAGAGCCGTCTACTTATCTTTTATTTGTCAAAAAGGAAAATATGTATCTGTAAGAGAGGGAACAAAAAACTAGCATTCATTTTCTTCAGGATTCATTCAGAAAACCTCCCGGGCATTCCATTTTTTGATCTTTTTACTTGTTTGGCAACTCGTGTCTAAAACTAGAAAATGTCCAACGATTTTACCTCTGTCATCAGACCTGTCACTGCCGGGAAAAGTCAAGAAAAAGAGAAAAAGCGAAAGAGTAAAAAAAAATAAAAAAATAAAAATTATGACTAACCGACTCACTTCACGTCTTAGCCCAGGCTGTGAATGATGATAAAACGCGTCTGCTTGTTGTTCTTTCACTCCTTGTTGTCAAGGATAGTTAGTTAATGGTAGAAAATTGCAAAATGACCCCATAGTAATGACGGGATTTACATAAATATCTGCTGATAGCACAAAACACACTGAATAACGTGTCGTGCGTATCATCACAATCGGTTGTCTCCCACTGACAAAGCGGACAAGTTTGAAAACTCACAATTATGCAAATCGCACTAATACCAGCTCCTCATTACTGTCATGGTGGTAGAGGCAGCAACATATCCTCTACAGACAGCTTGATGCTGGGCCGAAAGCCAAAATGTTTGGTTTTGCTGACATAGATTCTGAGTCAACAAAAAGGCGGAAAAAAAAGTACGATATAATAGTAATGTATCAGATAAATCCATAACGGGGCCATGCCTGCAACCTAATGGACTGTGAAGACCATGTCTCCGCAGTCAGGGCTTTCATTGATATTGACCCATGATAAGTGAGAGGACGCTTTCGCCAGTCCTAATGAAATAGATTAGAAAAGCATGATTTATTAATATTCCCACATCAAATATTTATTCCGAAGAGGCAATTAACACTTAGAAAGAAGACGAAAACGTGCAGGGGGAGATTTATCAAGATCGAAGTCTAAAACTAAAGTTTCTTTGGGGTAAAATGCGGGTAATTTATGAAAAGATGCATGCCTGTTTGTGAATTTGGCGCATCTTGTACTGTTCCAAAGACAGAAAGTATAATCTATGGCTGCTGAGTGCAGCGGAAAATTGCACTAAAGTTTGCGCCAATTTATGTCTTTATTAAGGGATGGGCACATGTAACAGAATTGGTGTGGATTTTCCGTGGAGTTTTTAGTGTGAATTTCGCCTCTAAAGACCCACATTTTCTGTTGCGGTTTTTGGCACAGATGTAGACCTGGACAATATCCGCGTGTGGAATCCAGCACGTTCCTGCTCATTTCCGCTACAGGAAAGGACATGTCAGTTATTGATGTGGAAATGCAACTTTCTATGTCACAATTCTGCATGTGGATTTTGCCTATTGGCAAGCTAAACTGTGTGCGGATCCGCGCCAAAAACCGTAGCAGAAAGACGTGGATTCTGGAACATTTTTTTTAAGGTGGGATTCGCGGCGGAAAACTCCACTGAAGTTTCTGTGTGAACATATACTTAATGGTATAGATCCCACCAAATTCCGCAACAAAATAGGCTGTAGATTTCGGTGTGGATTCGGTGTGAACGCGCTCTTAGGATACGCACACAAGGCAGATCCCGCCATGGAATTTTTACTTTCAGTTCACCTGTAAAACCACAGCAGAAATTCATAGCTATTCTGCCCCGGATGGACATGTGAATTCATTCTTGTCAATCGACAAAATTTGTGCAAAATTTTAGACATGTTTTTATGCAGATCCAACCGGAGAACTGACGTCACGGAAACGCTTTGGAAATTCTGCGCACGGATGTTGCCCATTGACAGGGCTAAATCCATGTTCAGATCCACGGAAAAACCCGTGGCAGAAAAGCATTGGATTTCTGCTACCATTTTACAGGTGCATTTCACGTGGAAAATTCTGCAGCAGAGTCCGCCAAGTGAGCATACCCTTAAAGGGGGTTTTGGGTAGTGAAAAAAAAAATTGCACGAGGAGGGAATGGATTAAAAATAAAAAAAATAAAGAGATATTTTCTGGTCCAGCACAAGCACCGGGGTTCCCACTGTTAGAGGCTGCTGTGATCATGTTCATCGTGCATGTAACCCCTCAGCTAATCACTGGCTTCAGTGGGTTTACAGTCATGAATGGCACATCACTACTGAGGCCTATGATTGGCTGATCAGTCAAGTGTTCAGTAAATGGCAGAAGATTCCTTTAGGACCGGGGTTCCTATATTGGCTGGGGGTGGGGAGAGCAAGAAGCTACTGTGATCACATTCATTGTACATGTGATCGCTGGGCCAATCGCTGGCTTCAGTGGGGATACTGTCATGTGACTGCAGAAACCTGTGATTGGCTGGCCAGTCATGTGTTTAATGAATGGCATGTGACCATAGCAGCTTCTTCTAGTATGAGAGTTGTGGTCTGGGGCTCCTTCACTGGACTAGCAGACACGTCTGAGTAGTGAGTATGACTTTTAATTTTACTATTTTTACCCATTCCATGCTGGAATTATTTTTTCACTGTCAGAAAACCCCTTTTAACAATTAAGCTTGAGTAGAGGGGGATAATGACCTCATGTGATCTAGACTCTATGCGTCTCCCCTTAATACATCCCAGAATTGCGTTTGCCTTTTTGGTTGCTGCATCACATTGTTGACTCATGTTCAGTCTATGATCTATTAGTTTACCACAGCCGTTTTCTCATGTGCTGCTGCTGAGCCCAATTCCTCCCATTCTGTATGTGCTTTCTTCATTTTTCTTGCCCAGTTGTAGGACTTTGCATTTCTCCACTGTTCAAGCTTTTCTAGATCTTTTTGAATCCTCTCTCTCTCTTCCCTAGTGTTAGCTATCCCTCCTAGCTTTGTGTCATCAGCAAATTTTATCAGTTTCCCATCAATTCCCTCCTCCATCACAAGTGTTGACCAACACTGGGCCTAGGACAGAGCCTTGTGGTACCTCACTTGATACATTCTTCCACTTGGATGTGCAGCCATTTATGACCACTCTTTGAGTACGATCACTTAGCCAGTTGTGAATCCACCCAACAGTTGCCTTGTCAATCCCATATTTGGTCATTTTTTCAATAAGTCTGGTATGAGATACTTTGTCAAATGCTTTACTAAAGTCAAGATATACTATATCCACCGCATTTCCCTCATCAACCCAGCCGGTGATCAACCTTTAATGAGCATCTTGGTAAATTACCTCTATGTCATTTATAGAAAGTGTTGACAAGAAGATGGTAAACTGATGGTTTTTGACCTGCTAACTCCAAACACAACCAATTGGCTGAACTTCCTGTCACTTTTTCAAGAAATGGCCGACGCAACACAACAGACAAATGCCAATAGCTCTGTAAGTAAATAAACTATAATTACCAACGTTGGCCGCGGCTCGACCGGCGGATTTATTAGTATGTGGGCAATTTTTACATTTCCGATGGAAATCCACTTTAAGGCTCCACGTGCCTCGCTGTGTTATCCAGCGACAGACTGAACAGAAATGATATTTAAAATGCTTTTCATTTTCCAATTAGAGCATCTAATCCCGCTCCTTTCTGCAGAACCTTGACTGTTTTATGGTTTGCTGAAAGGAACAAATTGTATTATGTCGGCGCGGTTCTGTGGCAGGATTATTTGTTCAGAAATGCCTGTGAGATTAGTAAAGGAAGAGTCGCAATCGCACAAATAAATAAAGTGACGGCCTCATTTGTTTTAGAGCAAAGTCATATTAATAAATCGCTCATATCAGTGAACTGAGCAAGAATGTTGGGCAGATCAGAATTATTTCATCTATCGGATTCGATTCTCTGTGCTTCTTAACCCCTTAGTGACGCGGCCTATATTGGACTTAAGGACGCAACAATTTTTGGCGATCTTCATCTCCACTTTGCAAAAGCCATAACTTTCCGTTGACTCGGTATGAGGGCTTGTTTTTTTTGTTGTTTTTTTTTTTGTATGACAAACTGCAGGGTTTTTTTTTTGGTACATATAATGTATTGTATGACATTTAGCACAACTTAATTCTGCCTTTTTTTGTGTTTAGTTTTTTTTTACAACATTCATCATACAGCATAAATTATGTCAGATTTTTCTGCGTCTTGATACGATTATAAAAATACCAAAATTAGGTGTGTTTTTTTTATTTTTCCACTTTTGTGCAATAAAATCCTTTTTTGGATTGTTGCATTAAAAGTCACATACTTGTTTTCATTTGTCCATCAGCTCAGCTCTGCGAGGGCTTGTTTTTTGTGTGATGAGTTGTAGTTTCTAGGTTCCATATGTTTTTTTTTAATCACCTTTTTTGAGTTTTTTTGGGGGAGGCAAAATTAACAAAAAAAGCATTTTGGCACAGTTTTTAAGTTTTTTTTAATGGTTTTTGCGGTGCAAGATAAATGGTCTAAACTTTTTTTTTCACCTACCGTACAGCAGTGAAAAGTATTGGTGATATCCTTACTTAATTAAGTCTACAAGCTCCCCCAATAGACTTGTTCAGATAGCTATAGCATTAATTGAATATCCCCCATTAAAGGTGTTTTCTCATATTTACAAAAAAATTGCTGCAGGGTAGGGAATGTTATAAAAATGTAGGAGCCATTACTCACCCTTCCATGGTGCCTATGATCCAGCGATACCTCTTTTTCTCCATCGTTCTGCACTCTATACCCCATAATGACAAAGTGAAACAGAATGTTAGAAAGGTTTGTAATTTTTTAAAAAAAGGAAAAACTAACCTTTTGTATTGACATAAGTATTTACTCCCTTTGGTATGACATTTGAAATGTAGCTCTGTGGCCTCCAAGTTCTCTTGGCTGTTTTTGAAATGTTTCTACACCTTGATTGGAGTCACCTGTCGTAAAGTGATTGGACATCATTTAAAAGACACCCCCTGTCCATATAAGACATAGATCACAATGCATATCAGAGCCAAAACCAAGCCATGAGGACGACAGAACTGCCTGTAGAGCTCAGAAACAGGATTGTGTGGAGGCGCAGATCTTGAGAAGGAGACAAAAACATTTCTGCTGCCTTGAAAGTTCTCAAGAGCCCAGCGGCCTCCATGATACTTACATGGAAGACGTTTGGAACAACCAGGACTCTTCCTAGAGCTGCCAACCCACCAGACTTAGTAATCGACATAACTTACAGAAAAAAGAAGCCAAATATGCATCACCCGATACTGCAGGGCAGGATTTATAACTATATTCCCAAGTTGCATGCAGAAAGCCAGATTGCAATATGAAGGAGCTAAATATTCGCTGCAGACTAATATGCAGCCACTCAACTCAACCAAAGATTGAGGGAGTGGTGATTGCAGACAACAGAGTCTGCACATGTTAACTGATACCAAGGAGGCCAGCCATAGATAAGTGCAACACACCATACAGAAATGCAACCGTTAGTGGCAAAGCAATGTATTGCCCTGTATTACCACAGTGCACCACACTGGCAGGGCATCCTGGACTCCCCCAGTATCTATAGCACATTGCATGCAAAAAAACACTCAAAAACACTTACTCAACTTCAGCCAACTAGCATCCTGGACTTATTAGTAACTAACAAACCAGACAGAGTCACGGGGGTGCAGGGACACTTGGGAAATAGTGACCAAAATTTGATCAGCTAAGAACCACTATCGGTAACAATAATTGGGACAACATCCTCAAAAAAAACAGTACAGGCAACAAATGGGAGAAGTATAAAAACCTCCTAATTATCTCATGTGAGCAGTTCATACCCTTTAAAAGTAAAAGAAATACAAGTAGAAGGAAAGCAACAAGACTGTAAGGGCGGGGGGGGGGGGGCAGTAAAAGAAAAAAGAAAGCGCTTAAACTACTAAAACAGGAAGGCAGTGAAGAAGCGCTAAAATCATACAGGGAAAAAAACTAATTGTGTAAGAAAAAGATTAAAACTGCAAAGGAGGAGGTAGAGAGACTGATCGCCAAAGAGAGCAAAAATAACCCTAAACTATTCAATTATATAAACAGTAAAAGGATTTGCACTGAAAGCACTGGCCCTTTAACGAATAATGCAGGGGAGATCATATAAGATAATGCGGGAAAGGCAAATCTATTAACCATGTTTTTCTCAAGTGTATTCATGAAGAAAAGGAAATGTCACACGAGATGCAGAGGGATAGAACGAACCCCCACAAAATATCACCTGCCTAACACAAGAGGAAGTGCAGTGCCGCTTAAAAATGGAATGCACTCAAGGGTTCTAAGGTAACTAAGTGACGTGATAGATAGACCGCTATTTCTTATATTTAGGAACACTATCAAGACTGGAGTTGTACCACTGGATTGGTGTATTGCCAATGTGGTTCCAATATACAAAAAGGGATCAAAAACGAAGCCTGGTAACTACAGGCCGGTAAATCTTACTTCAATTAAAATGAGACAGCTCAGTCTGGGCGAAAACGTGTGTATCCGTGTAAAAAACTGGCTTGGAAATAGAAAGCAGAGGATGGTAATGAATGGTCCGTTCTCTGATTGGGCCACAGTCACTAGCGGGGGCCACATGGTTCAGTATTAAGCCCTATTCTGTTCAATATACTTATCAATGACCTCATAGAGGGGCTGCATAGTAAAATATCAATATGTGCAGACAATATGAAATTATACAAGGTAATTAATACAGCAGAGGACAATTTATGGCTGCAAATGGACCAGGTAAGTTAGGGGTTTGGGTAGAAAAATGGCACATGGGCAAGAGAAACGGATGTCACCAATATACACTAAGTGGGGTACTGCTAGGGAAAAGTGAGATGGAAAAAGACCTGGGGGTACTAGTGGATTGTAGATTAAACTGGAGTAACCAATGCCAGTCAGCTGCTGCAAAAGCAACTAAAGTCTTGGGGGGCATTAAAAGATGTATAGGAGCGAGAACATTATCCTCCCACTATATAAGGCCCCACATGGAATACTGCGTACAGTTCTGGACACCGGTGCTCAGGAAAGATGTTGCAGCACTTGACGGAGTTCAAAGAAGGGCAACTAAACTAATACATGAAATGAAGGGACTGGAATACCCAGAGAGGCATCAAAACTGGGATTATTCACCATGGAAAAAAGGCAATTAAGGGGAGACCAAGTAACTATGTATAATTACATGAGGGGACGATACAAGGATCTCTCCATGATCTGTTTATACCCAGGACTGCAACGGTAATGCAAAGAGGGCATCCGCTACGGTTAGAAGAAAGCAGGTTTCATCACCAACACAGAAGGGGGTTCTTTACTGTAAGAGCAGTGAGACTGTGGAACTCTCTGCCTGAGGACGTGGTGATGGCAAAATCCATAGAGGAGTTTAAGAGGGACTAGACGTCATTCTAGACCTCTATGATATTACAGGATATAGACATTAGGGACCAGCGGGGTTGTTGATCTGGGTCTTACAGTCAGGTAGGAACTTTCAAAACATTAATCCAGGGATTATTCTGACTGCCATTATGGAGTTGGGATGGAATTTTTACCCCCAATGGACTAAATTAGCTTCTGCCTCATTGGGATTTTTTGCCTTCCTCTGGATCAACAAGGGAGTGGAAACAGGCTGAACTAGATGGATGTTGTCTCCCTTCAGCCTAACATACTATGTTACTATGTATTTATCCTGAGGATAGGTCATCAGTTGCACTGGGTATGAAAAATAAGCAACCAGCTATAGCTGCCCGGGATCCCAAAAGAGGCCAAGCTCGGTCCTGGGGCAAGGCCAACCAACCACCACCCCACCCAAAGGCAGTTGGGGAGACCCTCTTGTTTCCTGTTCACCCTTCTCTTTTTTGGCTTCTTCAGAGAGATTACTTAGGGTTCCTGCACATGGGGTGAAATCACTGCAGGCATTAGCATTGAAATACCAACGGCAATTCAATGGGATTTCTCATATTCTGCGTTTTTGTGCGCAGATTTCGGTTGGGAGGAAAAATATGCTACATGCTCCATTTTGAAGTGGATTTGCACACCTAAGGTTTAACAGCAGTCTATAGGAGTGCGCAAATGTGCACCTCGTTCGCACTAAATGGCGCGCGTAACTATGCGATTTTGCGCTGTAAATTGCAAACACCAGGGACTAATTAAGCTGCCGAGCCGGTTCAAAACTGGCAGGGTGTGCCCAATGTATCCGCACCAATGTGAACGAGCCCGGCAGCACAAGAAAAAAGTAAGCTGCATGGAAACACGTGACTCCATTCAGAGCGCAATCACGTCACGCTCTCACAAACATTAATACGTTACGTTCGTGTGCAGAAGCCCTTATGGTGCTTTTTTCCGCACTGGAATATTCCACAAGACACTGCAGAATATTCTGTTTTAGGAAACCGCATCAAATCCGCGTGTCTACGGCCACCTGAAATGTGGATTTTGTGATCCCCGTCAAAATGCACATGGCAGACTTGTGGGCTGTACAGCGGATTTTACCGCATGGCAGTCGGAGTAAAAGTGTAAAAGTACTTTTAGGGCGGTCGTACTAGCGTAAGAACATATATACACTCGCGATAGCATGACATATATGCGCTGTGCAGGGAGTGTGTTTGTGTGCTATGCGCCCGTATCAGTGCTTTTTACTGTACTTTCACATCGGCGTGGTCCCGGCAGCGTCTGGTTTGAGTAGGCAGCGCAGCCTAGTTAGTCCCCAGTGTTATTGAGTGAAATTGCGCAGTGCACCGAAAAAGAGCATGTCGTATTTTATTTGCAAGCACGAAAAAAAACACATAAGAAAGAACCCAATGAAATCCGTGGGTTCTATTCGCTGTGTTTTCCGTGCTCAGATTTTGCGTGTGCAAATAAGCATACAAATCCGCCCGTGTGCGGCCGCCCTTGTACGACAGCACCTTGCATGCTCTATACACCGTCTGTAGTCACTTTTCTCCTCTCTAGAGTTTCGCTTTCTGCATGCGGTATTGGATGCGCTCAGCTGACTTTTATCTTGTCATATTGATCTATCCAACAGTCTATATTAGAAAATGGAGTTGGATCCGTAAAAGCGAGCAGCCATTAGTAGAGAGAGCTGAATCACAGCCGCGGCAGCAGGACACTTAGCGCATAGAATTGTACAATTTACAGACAAGGTAAGTGACGGGGATAAGTGTCCCCTTCAAGGCGATATGTTGGAAAAGACTGGCTACAGCGCTGACCCGGCGACCGCTCTCCACGCTATTACATGCTCCACCATTGATTTTATTTTCCGCAGAGATTGATCTGAGTAAATGCTTGCTCACAACCTCTTCTCTGTCTCTTTGTTTCTACATACCGGGACTCATATGCCGAAGAGCGTCCCCCGTAAGATCCATGGATCCCTGGGACATCCTCCGCTGACTAATGGTTCCCAGGGGAGTCGTGTGACAACCAGAGTGACCTCTATCACACTTTTTCTTGTAGAGGTTGTCACTCACTTTTCCAAAATCCTGAATGGCAAATCTCTCTAGTGTTACAGCTGGAATGAAGTAGAGTTATGCCGATTCACATGGCCGATGTCCTCGAATGAGTTCTGTCTGAGTCCGGCACGTACAGAACGCCCGTGGTTGATGAATCCATTCTATTTTCACTCTGACTCACACAAGAAATATACAGTGTCCTGCACATCGCACAGCACACGGACGGGGAGTCTGAGTAATGCAAGTTGTGGCCCACGTAAGTACAGTCTTACATCTCGGAAAGTTGTGTCATCCAATGAGAACCCTTATGGCTGCCATATACCTTTGGGACCTTTAACAAAAAAAAAAGAGCAACCAATGTAAAAGGGAGTGTTTTTGGGGTGTGGCTTATCATAAAATATGATTTTAACTCCCTTATTCTAGTAGTAACTGTGTTTCCTCACCATCTCTCTGCTTACACATAGTCTGCATTCTTTTATTCACCCAATAGTACAGGGAAGATCAGCTGATGTTCCATCTACTTTCTGAGAGAAAACAGATACAAAATAGGAATTTAAAATTCGGCCTTCTCAACATCATTCTTCACCAATTCACCATTTTCATCTTGTAAGCATCCAATAGCATCGTTGACTTTTCTTTTGCTTTTCACATACCCCCCAAATCCTTTTTTATGGCTTTTGGCCTCTGTTGCAAGCCTCAATTGATAATTAGCTTTGGCTTTTCTGACACTTGCCGTACAGTTTCTGCAGGCCCCATTATATTCTTCTTTAGATATTTCCCCCCCTTTCCATTTGATAAACATATTTTTCTTCCTCTTTAACATGTGTACAGGTTCTGTGTTCATCCATCCGGGTCTCTTTAAATGCTTCCCATTCTTCCTTCTTTTAGGGATTGGTAACGATTGTGCTTTGAGAATCTCATTTTGCAATATTTCTCAACCTTCTTGGACATTTCTGTCCTCAAGAACATCCAGCCATTGGAGTCTTCCTCTTTCTGAGTTCATTGAAATCTGCCTTTCTGAAATCCAACCTTGAGGTCTGAGTTTTCTCAGGTCTTCCTCCCCTTGTTATCAAACATCCAAGGATATCATGATCACTGCCTCCTAAGGTCCCAGCCACCCTTACTTCCCCAACCATTCCCTCCATGTTGGTAAGAATTAGGTCCAAGATAGCAGATCCCCTTGTTTGGCCCCAGTAGTATTATTGGCCCCAGTAGTAATAGTGTCCCCCATAGTGGCTCCCCAGCCTTGCAAGTCGTCAAAAGTCCTTTCTTGAATAAAGAAGAAAAAACATAAAGCTCATAATCATGACAAGATACATAAGTATGGATGCCCCTGCCATGTGGTGACCTGAGGTGGTAGTCTGCAGGACCTCAGAGGTGACGAGCTGCTGCCCAGCAGCTATTGTAGAAAGGTCAGGGGTTACTCTGATCACAACAGCTGCAGTCCGTGTCACTGCTGGAGCAGAACTACACAGCAAGTGAGTTAAATGCTGCATGCACCATTACTACTGGAGCCTCCATAGGTAAGACTATTGCTACTGAATACACTATGGGGTCACTATTACTACTCAAAACATCATAAGGGTCACTATTACTATTAGGGCCACATGGGGAACACTATTAATACTAGGGCCACTAAGTGGGCAGTATTACTACTAAGGGCCACTATGGGGTCTCTATTACTACTGAGGTCACTACATTGTACACTATTCCTACTGGGGCTATTCATGGGGCCACTATGGGAACAATATGACTACTTGGCCCACTAACGGGGGACACTATTACTATTGGGGCCAGTATGTGGAGCAATATTACTACTGGAACCACTATAGAGGACAATATTACTACTTGAGCCAGTATGGGGGTACTATTGCTACTGGGGCCTTTATGTGGGACACTATTACTAAAGGAGCTATTATATGGGCACTATTACTACTAGAGCCACTAAGGGGGCACTATTACTACTGGAACCACTAAGGGGGCACTATTACTACTGGGGCCACTAAGAGGAACACTTAGGGTGCCTACCCACTAGCGATATTTTTTCTTGTGATGCGAGAGCGATGATTATGAAATCAATGATTTTCAATGGTTTCATATTCATTTGCAATTTTTATTCTCAAGTCTCGCAGCGCAGAGAAAAAAAATCTATGAAGTCGCTCAGTGTTTTTAATGGGGCCGGCAGCAGCAGTGTCGGCCCCATTGAAAACATAGGGAGTACATCGCAGACTTCTGCCACAGCTGTGACAGCTATGGCAGAGGATCCGTTCACCCCCGCAAGGATTGCGCGTAAAGTCTGTGGCAGATGTCCGTGATATTCTCCCTATGTTTTCAATGGGGCTAGCGCTGCTGCCGCTGACTGCGTTGAAAACACTGGTGATATTGCAGCGTTTTTGTTGTGCTGCAAGGCGAGTGTTTTCAGTGCAAGAAATAAAAACGCCAATGGGTGTGAGCCCTAAGGGGTTAAAGACGTTCCGCCGCACTAGCGCAGCTCCGGACTTTTGACTCGCCCTGTATTCTGAATCTCACACAATAGGATAATGCAAAAATTTCCAATTTAGATAAGAGCGACTAAGAACGCCCACTTGGCCACCGGTCACATCACATCTGCCGCCTTGTGACGTCATCGCTGCTTCCCAATCAATAATAATGTAAACTGCGCTGCTTTCCCCGTGAACAATGTTCTACAAGAACACGAAACCAGAAACCAAAAAGTGAAATCGATTTGTCGCAGCTGGTTTCATGTTTGCCGTGAACATTCTTTTCTTCTGCTGGTAGAGCCCGCTGCCCGCATGCCATGCCCCGCCCACAGATTGCCACATATTCATGGAAACCATATTGGACACCGCTGGGTCATTTCTTCAAGGAGAATTCCTGACGTCCCGCGCAGCTGCCATTTATTTATCTTCCTTCCCTTTATGGGAAGAATACGTCCAGATGTGTCTGGAGGAAACTATTAAATGTGTTCCTTAATAGTGTGTGGCAGGTGCGGACGGGAACCCAAGACTCTCCAAACATTCCCTACCTGCTGGGCCGCGTCCACCGGCACAACATCTCCTATTAGGGGGGTGGATCACTTTAAATAGATTAAAGGGGTTTTCCCACTATGACATTTTTTCTTCTATCCACCGGATGAGGATGTCGCGATGGAAGGTAAAGCGACACGAGCACCAAAATACGACGCGGAGTCACAAAAACACAACTTTTTATTACAAGTCCAAAAAAGGAAAATTGTGGAATATTCCGTAACTTCCCGTTTCACAATCCTGACTGTCACTAAGTAGCAACACAAACCGGATAACATCCGTTCAGTAACCGCAGCTTCAACAAAATGATACATGATTGCATACGAACAAGGCAGGTTAACCCCTAAGTGACCAGCCGATTTTGTGTCCAAGCGATAGTTATCATTACCTTGCAAAAGCCACAACTCATTAACATAGCCTTAGGGGGCCTTCGCACGTGTAATAAAATTGCGCAATTTTCAGGTGATGCGAAAGAGTGAGTGAAAATGCAGAATTATGAAATTGTGATAATGATTTTCAATGGTTTCATTCCAATTTGCGATGTTTTCACTTGTGCGATGTGAAGTGGAAAAAAAAAATTGCGGCATGCCCTGCCTTTCTGCGTTTAGTGATTTTTTTTTAGCTTTTTGTATTTCCCGCATTGTGGCTTAGTGATGACACGGGTATCGAAGCAGCTGTATATGTATGCAATGTTAATTGCGTAGGGCTGCAGGTCACATGCCTCCATTGACATCAATAGACGCCGTCCACGCGGAATCTGCAGTAGAGTGCGCTGCGATTTTTTCTTCTACTCGTGGAATACACAATTTGACAATGCATGCCTTTCTATGTCTGCGCTTGACCATAAGTTTTCAGCTGCGCAGACGCCGATCGCAGCATCCACAATTCAACTCCGATCATGTGAGACCGGCCTGACTCTGCCGTCCCGTTCTAAGACCCAGCATGTTCCTATTTTCCTAGCAGCGGAGCGCGGTGAGGGCTTGGATGGGAAGGAACAGTTGGTACCATTTGAGGTACCTGTGACTGCTGGATTACGTTTTCTTGGATGCCGCCTTGACTAGAGTCTCCTCGCACCTTCTAGGTGCTCTCCTTAAGGACTCCTTCACACGGGCGACAGCAATTTTGCCGAAAGAAAATTGCGCCTTTGTTCCCGTAATTTTTGAGCGTAAGCGCTGCTTTTTCTTGATGATAATCTCGCATCGCATCGTTGCCGCCCGTGATAAAATCGCACGTTGTTTTATTGCGAAAGTCAATACAATTCTCTGTTGCTAAAAACGCAATGCGGGAGAATCAATAAAAAGGAGGCTCCATAGGGAAACATGGGTGATAAAACATCACACATTGCAGAACAGAGGCTCCCGGGCCCAATGTAAAACCTGTAACCGGGCCCCCAACTATAATGGTTTATTCATAGTACTGGGTTCCCTATATGGAAAAGAGAAGCCTTATGGGCCCCCTAAGGCTCCTGGGCCCGGGTGCAACCGCATCCCCCGCACCCTCTATAGTTACGCCAGTGTCGCAGAAAGATTGTTCTATCTTCCTTGTTTGCATATTACCCAGAGGACCATGGATGACTGTGTGAGTCTCCTTTCTCACCATGATGGTGCTCTCTCTAATGAGAGATGTTACCCCTCCCAGCTCTGGGGTATAATACAGGATGTATAATACAGGATGTAACTCAGGAGCAGTACAGGATAAGTAATGTATGTACACAGTGACTCCAGCAGCAGAATAGTGAGTGCAGCTCTGGAGTATAATACAGGATGTAACTCAGGAGCAGTACAGGATAAGTAATGTATGTACACAGTGACTCCACCAGCAGAATAGTGAGTGCAGCTCTGGAGTATAATACAGGATGTAACTCAGGATCAGTACAGGATAAGTAATGTATGTACACAGTGACTCCACCAGCAGAATAGTGAGTGCTGCTCTGGGGTATAATACAGGATGTAACTCAGGATCAGTACAGGATAAGTAATGTATGTACACAGTGACTCCACCAGCAGAATAGTGAGCACAGCTCTGGAGTATAATACAGGATGTAACTCAGGAGCAGTACAGGATAAGTAATGTATGTACACAGTGACTCCACCAGCAGAATAGTGAGTGCAGCTCTGGGGTATAATACAGGATGTAACTCAGGATCAGTACAGGATAAGTAATGCATGTACACAGTGACTCCACCAGCAGAATAGTGAGTGCTGCTCTGGGGTATAATACAGGATGTAACTCAGGATCAGTACAGGATAAGTAATGCATGTACACAGTGACTCCACCAGCAGAATAGTGAGTGCAGCTCTGGGGTATAATACAGGATGTAACTCAGGAGCAGTACAGGATAAGTAATGTATGTACACAGTGACTCTACCAGCAGAATAGTGAGTGCAGCTGTGGAGGATAATACAGGATGTAACTCAGGATCAGTACAGGATAAGTAATATATGTACACAGTGACTCCACCAGCTGAATAGTGAGTGCAGCTCTGGGGTATAATACAGGATGTAACTCAGGAGCAGTACAGGATAAGTAATGTATGTACACAGTGACTCCACCAGCAGAATAGTGAGTGCAGCTCTGGAGTATAATATAGGATGTAAAGCAGGTTCAGTCATTTTTGCATCAAACCTGTAAAATGGAATTGACCCTTGAATATACCTTAATGTTAGGATTGTAGCCTTACAGTGCTGGGATCCTGATCTCAAATCTGACCATGGGCAACATCTGCAAGGAGTTCTCCCTGTATTTACATGGGTTCCCTGTCACACTACGATAACATACAGACAGGTGATTAGATCGCGAGCCGCAGTGGGAACGGAGACCAACATATGTGATAACAATCCGCGTGCAGCGCTGGGCAATATATATATGCGCTCTATAAAATGAGTAAAGCAAGGGTTGACAAGCAGGTTCAGCACTGCTACATCGAGACTCCTTTTAACACAATGCCAGCAGAATCTGTAATTTCCCAGGCTCTGCTGCTCTTGATGCGGCACGGATACATTGACTGAGCGTGATGCGAGCGATATCTCACGGCCCCCTTTCATCCATCCAGAGCTCAGATAGCACAAAACTTTTAGCAATCCGCGTCTCTCACTGTTCCTCCAACGAGATCTCCTGAGCAAGAATCAAAGCCAAAATAAATAATTTCTAAAGGCTTTTGCGGCTGCAGACAATCATCGATGCGTCTCCGGCGGCGTCCTGGTGAGCGTCATCGCTCGAAGCATCTCATCTGGAGAAACAAGAAGGGAAATCCCCGTCTGATTGTTGGGGTCCTTAAGCTCTTAGGCTGGTAGCACAACCTTCGCCATTCGCTGATGACCTCTTAACGCTCTCTAGTTTGATCCCGGCTGGTGGAAGACGTTTGGGTTCTTCCCTGACAAGATGTAGCAGCGGGATCCTCCCACCCCGGATCATCTTATCTGGAGTTTGATTCTTTCTTAGAAGCTCTTGATGTGAAAAGTCTAAATATATCACATTGTGAGAAATCCAAGCCCAACCGCGTCCTGCAGGGTAATCGCCATTGATCCGGCTTGCTATCTGTTGTCTGTGGCATTTGGCGCAGTGTTTTCACGGGCAAACAGATGTAATCATGTTTTGGGGACGGAGAAAATATTTCATCAGCTGAGATTTAGAATAAAAGTCAGGAGCCGCCCGAATATTGTAGAGTTGGGGTCCGTTTTTGGCTGCATTCATACAGACGAACATATCGAAACTTGGGCTAATATTGCACTCTTAGGGCTTATTCAGATGACTGTACTTGCACATAAGACGCGACCAGCGCAAATCATTGGATTTCAATGGCTTCATTCAGACAAACATGTTTTTTCCGCGCAAAATCATTTTCGGACATATATGTTATATACAGCATGTGATAAGATGCGTCTTGACCTATCTTTGGCCGTGTTACGCAGCGAGCTCTCATAGACTTCTATGGCAGCTGGGAAAAAGGGAGGGGGAGGAAGTTAGCCTGCGAGAGAAAAGAAGACAGCCTGCCGTAATTGGGCATTAATTCTCATTCTGATCACTTTAGTCCGATCCTTGTTTGCCATCAAATCAGCATATTTTTGTAAAATCCATGCTGCAGCGACCCGTGTAAACAGCTGTAAATACGCCAATTATGATCGGGAGTCGATTGTGGCAAAAAATCATTCATGCGAGTATACGGGCGAAAGTATAAATGCATCCATGGCTGTGATTGGTTCATCGAGCGCTGCATTGATTGGCTGAGCCGTGGTGCTCAAGAACCAATCAGAGCCAGCGCTTCCTGGAGGCGGGGATTTTGAACCTCCAAACCAGGAAGCGCTGGCTGAAAACTACAGACAAGTATGCCAGAGGTGCAGAGGAGACACGCGGCGGAGTGGAGAGGGCCTGTTAGGTGATGTACTGTGGGTTTTCTTGTGTTTTTTTCTTATGTAGCAAGGGGTTATTTTCGGGGTAGGACTCATATTTCAAGCCCCCCTGAAAATCCCATCAAAAGAGTGATACAAATTTTCAACAACTTCAGGAGCATACATTTTTCTTGTTTTATTATTTTTGTTTTTTCGTCCCCACCCTGCAACAGCTAAAACTTTTTAACTTTTCCATTTACTTACCCTATGAGAGCATGACGTTCGGCTTCATCAATAGTGGAATTATCAGGATTTTCTGTCCTGAAGAGGAGTCAGAGCTTCTAATAAGGAGCCCAGACCAAGCAGTGGTAAAAAAAATAGAGAAGTCAAATCTGAGGCTTGGGCTGTTGGGCTTATTTTGTGGGTTTGGTTTGGGTCTATCTGGTGTCTGAATTGAGGGATCCAATCTAGGGTCTGCATTTTGGAGTCTGCTCAGGGTCTTAAGTAAGAGACTTGAGTTCTAAACTTTAGGGTTCGGTCATTGGTCTGAATTTTTGGATCTGCGCTCTCCATTTTGGGATCTGGGGTCTGAATTTTGGGTGTTGTGTGGGTGTGAATAATGTTGTCTGAATTTGGAGTCTGTGATCAGAATAACGGAGCCTGATATTGGATCTGAATTTTGAGGTCTGCTGAGAATCCAACTTAAGAGGTTTTGGGTCTGAACTTTGGGAATGGAGGTTTAAATTTTGGGTCTTGTGCAGAGTATGAATTATGAGGTCTGGTCTGGGCCATAAATTATGGTGTCTGAGTTTTGAGGTCTGGGATCTGGATTTTAAAGTCCAGCTTGGGTCTGGAATAATTTGCGGCTCTGGTCTAATGGTACTTTTAACTGTAAATGGCCACCAAATTCACTGCTGCTTCCCTCTGTACTAAGTTTCTCAAATTCCTTATACTGAGGACAGTATACATGTAGTAGTCAGAAGAAATATGCATTCTGACAAACTCCGCCCTCTGACAGGCCACACCCATCAAACCACAGCCATTGTTACTTATGTATGTGCCGATGTAGATCCTGCAGAATAATTCCTTTTCGTGGTCTCAGCAAAGAAAACAAAGGACAGATTCCCTGTTCCCGAAGAGCTGCTCGACTAACACTGAATAATGTCACTCCGGCATGTAAATCATAAATATTAATATCACCCGATGTGTAATGCTGCATGTTGTGATGCATTTTGATGTGTCGATGCTGCCAGAATATTCCGCATATTCATTTCCATTCAAATAATAGTGAGGCCGCGTTTGGTCTCCCCAAAGCTTTACATTGCAACCACAGGACTCCATGGAAAAAGGGACTATGATTGTTAAAGAAAGACGAGCGTAGTCTAGGAAGTAAAACAAATATAGATTCTGAAATCCTAGAGGGGTCGATCAACTTGGACTGTTTTTTTTACCTTTAGAAACATTTGTTTGAGTATATGCTGATAACAGGGAATCTCACTGCTCGGACTTCTAGGGCTCAGCTGTGATCTGTAAGAAAACTTGGAAGCAAGTGTTCCATTATCCTGCAGTGCCTCCACAGGAGAAAAGAGGAATTACACAATATTCACTGCAATCAAAGATCAGCCTATGTAATATAAGCCCTGTTAGAGAGAGATGCTCTTAGTAGCTGCTGTCTGCTCTGGCTAGTAAATAGGAGGGTCCGTGGTTAAGGACCCTCATCTGTTTGCATCTCTCTACAGAGCTGCATTTATTTACATGTCACCATCAGAGGTTCGTTGTATGGTTACAATCAAAGCCCAAAGTGATGGTTTTTTTGAACCCCTTCAAGACCAAGCCTATTTGTGCCTAGAATGAGGAAAATTGGCTTCTACCTCATTGTGGTTTTTACCTTCCTCTGGATCAACATTGGGGAGGGGTAACCGTTACTAGTGGGGTACCATAGGGGGCAGTATTGGAGGGGTCACTATTACTAGTGGGGTACTACAGGAGTCGGTTTAGGGTCCTATTCTTTTTAATATTTTTCTTAATGACCTGGTGGAAGGATTGTACAGTAAAATATCAATATTTATAGATTATACAAGTAATTAACACAGGAAAACAGAATGCGGTCGTAAGAGGATCTGGATAAGTTGGGGCAGAAAAGTGGCAAATGAGGTGTAACACTGATAAATGTAAGGTTCTGCAGATGGGCAGAGGAAATACATGTCACCTAAATGGGAAACCAGTGGGGAACACCGACATGGAAAAGAACTTGGGGGTTTTAGTTAACTGTAAGCTTAACTGGAGCAACCAGTGTCAGGCAGCTGCTGCCAAGGCAAATCGGATCATGGGGTGCATCAGAAGAGGTCTAGGGGCGCATGACCAGAACATTGTTCTTCTTCTGTACAAGTCACTGGTCAGACCACACATGGAATATTGTGGACAGTTTTGGGCTCCAGTACTCAAGAAGGACTCATCAGAGCTTGAGCGGGTACAAAGGCGGGCAGCTAAAGTAATAAACAGAATAGGCGGACTACAATACCCAGAGAGGACATCAAAATTGGGGTTGTTCACATAAGAAAAAAGACTGAGGGGCGCTCTAATAACTATGTATAGATATATCAGGGGTCATCACCATCTATTATACTCAGGACTGTAACAAGGGGGCGCCCTCTACATCTAGAGGAAAGAAGGTTTCTACAACAACATAGAAGGGTGTTCTTTACTGTAAAAGTAGTGAGACTATGGAACTCTCTGCCTGAGGACGTGGTGATGACAAATTTGATAAAAGAGTACAAAGGGGACCTGGACACCTTTCTTAAGTGATTCAATATTATATGTTATAATCATTAATAACTTCAGAAGGGTCGGTAGTTCAGAAATTATTCCATTGCCAGATTGGAGTCAGGAAGGAATTTTTCTCCCTTATGGTGGACACACACTTGCGTTTCTCTTGCGCATTTTTTTCCCCGCGATATCGCTGCTGCGTTTTTTTAATGCGATTGACTTTCTAATGTTACAAACGCATTGCAAGTTTGTGCTTCGCGATTGTTGTGCGATGCGTTTTTAGAAAGTCCCATTGACAATCGCGTAAAAAAACCGCAGTGATATTGTGTGAAAAAAAAACACGGAAGAAAAACGCAAGTGGGTGTCCACCCTTAAATTGAGGAAACTGGCTTCTAACTCAATGGGGTTTGTTGCCTTTCTCTATATCAACATTGGGGGGGGGGGTAATAGATGGAACAGGATGGATATACACTTTATGGACAGAAGTACTGGACATTGCAGAAAATCAGCAAATATGCAAATACTGAGTTTGCCGAATGGTATGCTGGGAATGCATGGGTAAAATAAAAAGCTGCTCATTTTGTAATAACTATTAATTCATCCAATCGAACACTTGTGGGACAAACTGGAGCGACGGGTACGACACGCCACCCACGCCCATCCTCACAACAATCTCTTCTCACAGCCTTGCATGAGGAATGGTGAGCTATTTCTGCCCAGACTTACAGAGAACTTGTGGAGAGTATGCCTAAACGTGTTGGTGCTGTAACACAAGCAGAAGGAGGGCCGACATGTTACTAAATAGAATAATAAAGCAGTTTATCTGAAAAACATGCAAAGTCCAAATACTATTGTCCATATAGTGTATGTTTTTTTTCGGCCTTACATACTGTTAGGTCTGCTACCTGTGTCTGCTGCCCTCATGCCGTTCCGGATGTTACTCTGCTCCTTCTGTATAAATATACTTGTTTCTTCTACTTTCTATTACCACTGCACTAGTTAACCCTGCTCAATGCTCACAGCACAGCTGCAGCTTAAATGGTAATCTCCTTCTTATTTAAGGGAGCTGGGAATCCTCCCTCTTTGCCTAAGTATTGATGTATGTTTGTCTCAGACACTCAAAATATCTACTGTAGGTCTCAGGACCGTTTTGTCAGTTTGATCCTGATCCTGTATCTGTTTATTCTGTATGTTCTTTGTCTTGTACTTTAGCCTGTGTGCATTTGTCCATTTCCTTCTGGTCTGTGCATCGTTCCTGTCTCTGTGGTAAGTCAGTCCTGTTCTGTGTTCTGTGTGCCCTATGTTCTGTACTTCACCCCTGTGTCCTGTCAGGGATAGTTAGTCCTGAGTTTCCAGCGCGGGACCATTCTTATCAGGATGCCTACCCTGCTTCTAGGTAGGGGTTTTCCCATCATCCTGATTAGCTTTGGGCAAGATTCCCCATCTGAGTTTGTCTTGCAACTGGGGTCAGCTGCCAGTCATACCAGGTCTGGTCCAAAGCCCAGGCTAGTCAGTTAGCACAGTGGGTCCACACTCAGAGTTACTATGTTACTATTGTAAGAGAAAGAGTTAATTTGGGGTTCATCTGGTGTTTCACAGTACTTTCAGCTTTTCTCTACTCTAATCTCACAATTACATGAGAGAGGGGAAGAGAGTCTGTTATAGTGCTCAAATGCTGGGAAAGTTTGTTACTACTACAACAAACTTTCCCAGCCAGTGCTGTGACTGACTTTTTACTCTGATGACATCATTGGTACCTGAACCAATCATTTTCCGATGATGGGACCCAAACCATAGGCTGCATGTCTCCAATCTTTTGACTGCTCTTTTGACTCGGGATCATACATAAAAATCCACAACTCATCCATCAACACCAGTCAATCCAGGAAGCACAAGAATCCTTCTAAAAACACTCCAGAAGTCACTGGGAGGCTCGTCCTTGGGCACACTTTTCATCTGCTGACAAACATTTTGGGACCCAATTGAAATACACTTTCCTCATGTCCGGATGATCATGAATCATGGACTCAACTCTTTCTCTGGAAATGTTCAAAGCCTCGTCTACCATCTTAGTAGAGATTCGACGGTCTTCCAGAATCATGTAATAGATCGCATCTACGATTTCTAGAACGGTCACCACTGGAGGTCTCCCGGAACAATCTTCAACGTTAGTGTTGAAGTGGCCAGTTTTAAATTTGGCCACCCAATTTTACACTGTGGAGCATGAAGGGCGCTCACTGCCTAATAGTGCACCAGATCACTATGAATGTCTTTGGCCGTCATCCCATTCAAAAACAGGAACTCCATCACTGCTCGGCTCTCCGAAATCTGCTGTTGTCTTCAAACCTGCATAAGAATGACACATGAGATCCGGCCAACATTTGTTCACAGAGTATTGCAAAGTTTGAGCTTTCAAACCGATTTGGAAACAACCCCCCCTCTTATTACGCACCCGTCTACGTCTATTTTCCACCACTTTTTCACTTAGCAAATTGCATCCAGACGTCTTCAAAAATAAATAGTGGAAAGTAAATGAAAAAGGAATAAAATATTCCAGATCCATCGTCTGTTTTTTTTTCCCTCCAGAAAGAGAAAAATTAAGACTTTCTATGTAGCCGACGAAGCTCTTTTAATACCGTCCCCTGTTTAAGCTGCAATCATTTCAAGTGTTGACTGGTCTAGTGGATTAATAGGCGATGATGCTAACTGTTGAATATTGCTAGGAAAGCCATTCCATTTATCAGCTCAGTGGTGAGCGGGATCCACTTTACATAGGCAGTTTATAAATAATTCTCAATAAAGATATTTAGGAACCTATTACTACCCCGCTGTGCTACACCTCTTGAAAATATCAATCGACATGTTGGAAAACAGGGCTTTTAGTCTAATTTCTATAGTAAAGGTAGGGGGAAGGTTATTACTGGTAACAGTCAATTAAAACTTTTATTAGCAGTAAACTGCGAAAGCTAATGGCGACGCCAGCGCCGGATAAAATAATTGTCACAGTTAATTCTGAACTCCTTAATAATAGTAAGCGCAATAGAAAGCATATTACACGCCCCATATCACTCTTGAGTGCCTCAGGTCTGAATGACTAGTTATATGCCTCTTGAGTCAAATAAAATGCAGATTACTTCTTATCAGAGGCGTTGTTTTCCATGTTGAGGGAGGATATGGAGATGAAAGAGTCTTTCCGAACCTGTTTTGTTTTCTGCTCGGATACGCCGCTGTCCATGTAATTATTGATTCCCCAACTCTTATGAGCATTGTGGTCCGATTTGTTTCATCTCATGTGAAAAAGTTTACTCAACTTCCTGTCTGGGGGTAGACGGAGTAATTGGGCCAAATGAAACGGCATCTGTCGTGTAATAAATCAGTCTTGTGATTCTTAATGCCCTGGTGGGAACTTAAATGACACTTTTTTAAAGGTCTACACAGCAACACTGCACGGGGAACGAGTTCTTCTGGAGCAAGAGTTTGCTTAAAGAGAAGCAGACATACTGTGTTAATTATCCAATGAAATGGTAGACTTTTACGAGCACCTGCAGGATCCCTCATGATTATCGCTGCTAGTGCATCGCAGCAATGATTTAACTCCAAACTTGCAACCAATGATACGCACAGAAGATATGCGATTACAGTATCTAGCCCTTCACCAAGCCATGTCTGTCTTTTGCCGTAAGGTAGAGCATTAATGGCGGGAAATGTAGTTTCTCATACATGGGATTTCCACTGTATGCCCTCCTTGATGTCATTCTTGACTCTTGTCTTCAGATAGCCTCCAATGAAGAATTTAGATATCTAGGACCCACTTGAAAAAAAATATTCAAACCCCTCCCACCCCATCCCCAATGGCTTTATAGTATGTTCCCATTCATTAAGGACTAATAGGTTGTTTGTTGAAAAAAATTAAAAAATTGACGAAGCTCGGCAACCATCGAAGCATCATTGGACAAGTTGTTTCATTTGGACCAGCAGGACAATTGCTGATCTTCTGGTGGGTTAGTCAAACCCTGGATGGTGGAGATGAATGTAGAACAGGAATCAAGTCCAAGATGGTTTCAGCATTAACTCAGGTCTCCAAGGATAGTTGTGGTGTATGTTCCAAGTGATCCCTCTGTCACCGACTCAAAGCAATGGTCTAAGTATTTCAAAAGTGGAATGGTATTCCCAAGAGTAATGCAAATTGATAAAGTTTATTGTAAATCAGGTGGCATCTCATAAATGGGCAAAATGGGCTTAATTTGACGCATTTTTTGAGGCAGAATAATCTTCTTGGTTGGAGTTTCGTGGGGACATGGATTGTGGAAAAGGGGCCTTTGGGCCACCAGGCTTAGGGGCTGGGTCACCATTGGGACTCCTGCAACCCCTATAGCCTCGCCACTGATGAAACTCCACATTCACCAGATGGACATTTCATAGTGTTTTTGAAGCTTTACATATCTGTGTGAAAAGAATGTTCATTCTTCAGTCTCGCTCCCGATACCAGTAGCATACAGTATATTGTAGATTTAAGTTCTACTTTTGTATTGTTACCATACAATGTAATATTATGACCCTTCTGCAACTTATCTTGTCAGTGGCCTGGCCTACCAGCCCTTTTCTTCCCGTCTAGCTTCACCTCCGGGATTTCTAGTAGTATATAAAAGGAAGTGAGAGCGCCACTTGAGACTAAACATAGCCTAATAGTATAAGTAAAGAGAAAAGGTTCTTGCCTTAATCAGCCATTGAACAGAACATAAATCACTAGTTAACAAGCAGAGAACAAGTCGTTTGGTTCCTTCAGATAAGAGGAAGCGGAGGAGCACTGAACCACGGCAGACACTGTATTGATTATAAAATGCAATGAAGTAATGCATTTTAAGGTACGTCTAAGGATGATCTGAGCGCAGGCTTACATGGATTGGATTCTTCCGTTTGTCTACTTATACCTGGGTCAGAAACGCTATCTTTACTCCTTAGGGAGAGTAGCTAGAAGTTGTCTGAGTCAGGAGACTTATAAGGCCATTCATGCTCGTCTGGGTAGTATGCAAATAAGGGAGATGGAACCATACCTCTGCAGTGCCACCTATTGAAAGGCAGCATTCCTGCAAGTCAATGTTAGACTATTTATACAAGCCTTGTAACAATGACTGGGAATTTAAAGCCAAGCCAGAATCCATACACACAGTTGTTTTTCGGGGTGTTTGCTCCTCATCAATGTGCAGTATGTTTCTGACTTGGCTAGCGAGAGGCCTGTGATGTGGTCAGAAACGCTACATTTTCTCCTTTGGGAGAGCACCTAGAAGTTGAGTGAGTGAGGAGACTTATAAGGCCATTCATGCTCCTCTGGGAAATTTCAAGTCATTGTTACAATTTTTGTATAAAGAGTCTAACATTGACTTGCAGGAATGCTGCCTTCCAATAGGTAGCGCTGCAGATGCATTGTTCCATCTCCCTTATCTATTTACACCTGGCATGGCACAAAAACAGTGTCAAACAAATAATCATCATGGTCATAGCAGCGGAATGGAAGTGTGTTGAATTCATTGGAAGTAGTGACTGTCCTACTTAGTTGGATAAACACACAGCATCTAAATGTGTTTTATGTAGCAAAATTCTATATTCTGACTCCATGTAGTGCAGGTAGCCAATGCTGGGTTGGACCTGAGAAGGATCACATCCACACCTTACATTTTTCCCAATTCTTAATTGGTCCCTGGCACTGCTATAACCTTGAAATGGGGCAAACAAGCATAATGCCCCTTTAGTACTGTATTCAGGAGTAAAGGGCCAAAAGGCAGAGGGTTTGGCTTAATCCCAGTCATCTGGGTCATTCACAGCAGGGGCATCAGTAGGTCGTAGTTTCTCTCTAGCGGGGACTGAAGGGTTAGGTTCTACCAGGCTGCTCATTGTAGCCTTATTTTCCTTTACTGGCAATGGGTCCATCAGAGACTCGTGGTCAGGGTCTGGCCATACTGGTTCTGGTTGTTTGGTGAACACCGGATGCTCCGTGGACTGGTAATAAAACCATGAGGGATGACCGTTGCAGGAGAAAATAAACAGGTTCTCTCAACAATAAACAGAGCAACAACAAGAATGCATCTCTTGGCCCATCAATGCAGAATAACTTAGTTGTTTGGCAATATAGAACAGGGTAGATTCGCAGACATAAGAAACATATGAGCTATTCTAGTTGGCTGTAGTCAGGGGCGTAACTATAGAGGATGCAGGGGATGCGGTTGCACCCGGGCCCAGGAGCCTTAGGGGGCCCATAAGGCCTCTCTTCTCCATATAGGGAACCCAGTACGATGAGTAAGGCATTATAGTTGGGGGCCCCGTTACAAGTTTTGCATCAGGGCCTGGGAGCTTCAAGTTACGCCTCTGGCTGTAGTAACCGATTCGCAGTCCCAAATCACAGTTTGGAAGCTATTAACTCACAGAATCCATTACCAGGGGCTACAGTCCAGAGGACCAGTGTTCTTTGCATACAGCATTGTCCCACAGGAGAGCCTCTTTTTGCCACAACCGTCTATACTCCTTTCTTTCACATACTGACTTCCTGCTCCTTTCCCACCTCACACAGGCTCTCCATTTTGACCCCCTCTTAAACATACAGTCTCAGAGTAAAATCGCACTAACATAAAACTTCAATAAACAGCAGTACACTACACCCCCTTTACAGATAACTCAAGCTGACTAGGCAGTCCTCCATAGGTCAATCTTCGCGAATCTCCTGCAGCCTTAATCCTGCCAAGTAAGGCCACTACATGACCACAACATGCAGCACTTCCGCCTAATCTGCTGCTTTTCCAATTCCTCAACCTCAGGGCCATTATCATTGCACAATATCCACGCCCCTAGCTCTTTCTAGGGTTTCTCCCAGGTCGAATATCCTCCGGCAGCATCACATGAAGCCAACTCTCCTCTTCCAATATCTGAAACTCTAATTCAGTAGTCATCTCAGCTAAGGGGATCGCCTGCTCCCACCCAATCTCATAGTGCCACCACTGCTGCACTTTTTTCCCTGGGCCTCAAAAGCTCTTCTAAGTACACCAAAGGTAAAGTCACAACTATAGTAGGTACTCCAATAGGATGGGGTCTTACCACAAATAACCCCATGGCACACCGGTTTTTCTGAACTGAAACATGGCTTTCCTTTGTATATCACTTAGTGACTGTGATGCCTCACTGCTTTAGGGGGAGAGCCCCTATTATTGATTCTTTATAGAATTGGACTTTGGTCTACCTCCTGCACCTTACAGATTGGGATACAAATCTCTTCCGGTTCTACACAAGGACTCATCCAATGTACTCAGGACTGTCTCTAAGTCTTGACTATGGGGGTTTTCTTCAATATTCCTGGCTTCCAGCCTATTATCATTGTTGCCCTATTGTGGAGAAAACCCTACTAGGTGGTTTAGCTACCATGTATAACAGTAAAGCTCCACCGATTTTGAGTTGCCTGGCATGTTTATACTGGTACACTCTTCCACTAAAATGAAATATGTTATGAAATTTGACAGAAACATTATTTATGAAATTAATGGCATATGCTGATGGACCCCGTAGGAGCCTATAAGTGTCCATTACACTCTCATACAATTCGGAGGCTGTAAAGACTTACAGTCCAACATAACCATGTGCATGAAGCCTTAGAGTTATGCTGATGAAGCCCACATAAAAAGACGCAACCATTATCTAATAAACGTAGTCTTTTAGAAGCTCCTGCAGAATCGCCCATCAAAATTGTTGTAGGTCCAAAACATACAATCAACGCCATGGGCATGACTATAGCTACAGCAGCCATGGTAGCTGCTAGGAATCCCTGGCCAATGGTTGAGGTGGGAAAAGAAAGATGGTGGTGACTTCCTGATGTTTAGCTCTACCATGGGTTCACTTGGTGGCTTCTCCTTTGTGCAGAAGATCTGCTGTAGGATATTACTATGCATATCGCTTGATTACTGTCCTGAGGAAAGTGCTGTAGTTATGTTGCTGTTGCGGTTGGCTTATTGTTCACATGTGGGGGTACCATTCCTGATTTATACACCACTGAATACTAAATACACCACTAATCAACTCTCTACAGCCAATCAGGATATGACCTCCGCAAGTGGTCATGTGAGATAGGACTGCATTCATTGCCCTGCAGCTACTCTAAATTGTGAAAATTGTTACAGCAGACGATGAGTTGTCATCATGGCTTACTTGACTCTTAGTAGGGACCAGATCGCATGTGGTAAGTCAGTGCCATGAAGAGAGGGATATGGAACACTGCGTCAATAAGTTAATGTGAAGGACCATAATAGTAGGAGAGGAGTATTTGTGGAACGCAGTGACTTTTAATTTTGTTGGTGAGAACAGGGATGAAAGTGACAAAAAAGATTCATGAAGTGCATGGGAATAAAACACCCTGTAGACAATCTGTAACCAAGGTGAAGGATTGGAGCAGCAGAGGAGAAGTGTGCTGATTTTGTAGGAGGCAGTGACCCATTCACTTGTGATTTTATTGGTGAGGACAAAAAGAAAAATCTTGTTACTTGTATAGCGCCAACTTATTCCATAGCACTTTCAAGTAATTTATTTATTACCCCCCACCTCAGCAAGCGGGGTGCTCATTTTACCAGCCTCAAACGGATGGAGGCCGAGTCGACCTTAAAGGGGTTGTCCCGCGATGACAAGTTAAGTTAAACACTTCTGTATGGCCATATTAATGCACTTTGTAATATACATCGTGCATGAAATATGTGCCATACAGAAGTTATATACTCACCTTCCCTGCGCTGGCGTCCCCGTCTCCATGGTGCCGTCTAATTTCAGCGTCTAATCGCCCGATTAGACGCGCCTGCGCAGAATCGTCTTCTCCCTTCTGTTCGGTCCGAGCACGAGCGGTGTTCTGGCTCCGCCCCTTCTACGCATCATCGCGTAGCTCCGCCCCGTCACGTGTGCCAATTCCAGCCAATCAGGAGGCTTGAATCGGCAATGGACCGCACAGAGCCCACAGTGCACCATGGGAGAAGACCCGCGGTGCATCGTGGGTGAAGATCCCGGCGGCCATAAAGTGGGTTGCCATAGATCACTCCGTAGCCAATCTGTTAATGTTTTGGATCAGAGCAGCAGCAGAAGAGAGGTATGCTTATTTTGTAGGAGGCAGTGACCTGTCCACTCATGGGATTTAATTGGTTAGGCCCAAGATGTAAGTGACAAGGCAGTTTCATAAAGCAGGTAAGCATAGATCCCCATGTAGTCAATTAATGCGAAGGACCCGAGCAGCAGAAGAGAGGTGGGCTGATTTTGTAGGAGGCAGTGACCCACCCACTCATGATATTTTCTCAAGGAGATCAAAACTGCTTGCGGCAGGAGCAGCGCCATCAAAAGAGTCAAGATTGAACAACCTATAGCCAAGCAGATAGAGTTGATGATGAAGGCAGCACTAAACACACAGCGAATTATAACATCTATACGACCTTTATTAGCCCATGGTCAGAGCGCCAGTGACGTTTCGACCCAAACTGGGTCTTTTTCATTGCGGTGGGTGCTGCTGACAAATATCCTATCCTTGAAAGTATAGCCAAGCAGATGATGGGAATAACAAAGGCAGCGAGGCGGACGTGTTCTCATCAACTGCTCAGTCCACAAACACACCGGTAGTTATGATTACTATGGTAATGGTAACGGTGACAAGGCTGAATCACTTTTGGCATTTTTATTGCTCTCTACATATAAACTTGGTTATTGTGTTAGAAATATATGATTCTGCTCAACAGGAAAATAATGGGATTCATAAAGAGGAGAAAAATTAAACATAAAAAAAACATATTTTTTTTATGAAAAATGAAATTTAATTCAGCAGTTGAATAATAACGACGTTATTATACTCCATACACGTTTCAATTAATAGTAAATCATAATTGAACACATATAATCTCTTCACATACAGAAGTGATAAGCGCCACCGCTGCAACAACAAACAATATTGATGACTAGATTATATGTCAAACGGTAACGCTCGGCTATGAAACGGCACAATTAGTTCTTCTGAATTCTTTTTAACAATATGTAACCTGAAGAATCGCGTTGTGCTTCACTCTACGGGTTTTTATGATCATTGTGTTTATATTTCCTATTTCACCCTGTATACCGTCTGCACAAGTAGAGGCGGTCTTCCCGATCCTCCCCTTTCATGTCACAATAGGGGAGTTGTCAGGAGGGGCACCTGTGGAAGGGCCTGTTCACACTGGCGTCAATTCCTCTTTTCTGCTCGCTTTTTGAAACAGACAAACTGTTTCTGATTTTTCCCCATTTGCGTTCAATGGGTTTTCAAAAAAATTGAAATATTTCCATTTGCTTTTGTTTAGTTTCATTTCTGTTAGGGCTACATTCACATTCAGTTTAAGAATACCATGGGCCGGGGGCTGGGTGGAGATTGTGTCCCCGTCAGTATAAAGTTATAAAATGAGCTGAAACTACATATATAAGAAAATAGAACCAGACTTACAGTTCACATATGGTACCAGAACCAAGATTGCTACATAGACACAGTACCAGGACTGAGTTTACTATAGTTAAAGGGGTTCTGACATAAATCAGATTTTTATGCTTTAGCAGCCATTGTTCCCTGGTCTGCCTAATGGACACAGAGAACTCACGATTAATGGCTGCTAAAGCATACAAATCTTACACTTACTTTTTTTCCTGTTGTTGTCCTCCGGAGGTCATCTCCCAGCAGGCTCTTCTTCTTCCTCCAACAAGCCGCCCCCCTCCGAGAATCCGCGCATGCGCAGTGGAGAGGTGCCCTCTGACAGGAGCCAGGACAGGCCGCCTCTCCACTGCGCATGCGCAGCACTCGGAGGTTCAGCCAAGACGGACGGGTCACCCACAGCAAGAACTGCTTGTGACGTGCTTGCTGTGGGCGGTCCGTCCGTTCACCTCGGAAGTGGCTGACGGACGGAGCAGAGCAGGAAGCAGTCATTTTGACCGCTCTAGCTCTGCTTCAAGAAGCCACAGAAGAGGATGCTGGATGGAGGGGACATGCCTGACGATCGGTTCTGGCCAAGCAAGCTAAGTAAAAAAAAAAATTTATGTCGGAACCCCTTTAATACAGAAGATACAGTACAACATTGCTGTATACATGCCTTACCAGAACCAAACTTTCTTCATAGATATACTAGAACCAAGCTTACAGTTTTGATCCAGTACCAGAACCAAGCTTACCTTATAGATATGGTACTGAAACCAAGCTTGCCATATTGATATGGTACCAGAACCAAACCTATAGCATAGATACAATACCAGAACCAAGCTTACTATATAAAGATGTTACCAGAACTGAGCTTATTATAGAGATAAAGAACCAGAATCAAACTCTTTCTACATAGATACAATTGCAGAACCAAGATTACCTCATAGATACAATACCAGGAGGAGATTGAAGGGATCAGCAGTCACATGTGGGGTGTCACTCCATTCATTTCAATGAGGCTGTTGGAAATAGATGAGTAATAATAATCATCTTTTTTTGTATAGCGCCAACTTATTCCGCAGCGCTTTGAGTACAAGCATTCGGCTATTTCCGGCAGTGCCATTGAAGATGAATGAAGCAGCAATGCGAATGCCCGACTGATACTCAATCTCCTCGCTGCAGGGAGTGCAGTGAGGAGGAGAAGGGGATCTGTAACCCCATTCTTGGGATCAGTGGGGTTCACAGTGGTGAAACCCCTACCAATCAGGCAAAAGTCAATTTTGGTACCAGCTCTCTACGCATAGATAAACTTTTACATAACTTTTACTTGGGGCTGGTTAACGGGGTTTTCCAGCACCAATGGATCACCCATCCTCAGCATCGGTCATCAATATAAGATCGGTGAGACTTTGTCATTTGAGATCCCCACCGATCAGCTAATTGAAGTGACAGCGGTGTTCAAGTGAGCGTTGCTGTCCCTTCAGTCCATATTCGGCACAGTGTCATACATTGTATAGCAGCTCTGCCTGTATCGTAGCTCCATCACGGCTGCTCTCAGGTCACATGACAAATGAACGTGATGTCACTGGCCTGAGAAGAGGCCGTGGCACTCATTGGATCACTGTGGCCTCTTCAATCAGGTGACTGATCCCCACTAATCAACTATTGATAGCCTATCCTGGGAATAGGTCATCAATAGTTTAGTCTGGTAAAAACCCTTTATTGTCCTCAAGGGGGAGGGTCCATTCAAAATTTTGTTGTGGGCCAACTTCTTCTAGTTACATGTTGTTTTAATCTTTTTTTTCTATAATGTGTCTATTATAAATCAACACCGCCGTCACCATCTTACTAGACCTCCCCTTTAAATGCACTTGTTGACTCCTTCATATCATTTGAACATGAAGGTAAAAGAAAAAAAAAATCCAAAAAGTAAATTTTTCTACTCGAAGCAAGGAAGCTGCAGAGACACCAGTGTCAGAGCCAGCGCCATCACTGCAGCGCGCCATTCCTCTTCTGATGCCGCGGCAGGGGAGATGCCGGTTCCCTGGCTATATCTGTATCAAATGAAATAATGATCCCTTTCTAGACACTTTATGAATGAATCGCCGGCGCAGGAAAAGCGGAATATTTCTCCAGATTCTGTAAGAAAATACTTGGGGCATCTATTTATTTAAAGCTAATTTATATAGAACTGCGTATAATGTCATCAGGTTATTTAATGCCTCTGGAAGATGAAAAGCAATATTTTAATATGTGAGAAGCCGGGTACATTTTACGGCGCTCCTTCGCTGCTGGTGAGTGGCGCAGTCGATGATATTATCAGTAATGAGTGCGCTGATACATGGGCCTGTCAATCTCTCACTCCGTCTGCCATAGATTACGCTCCCTGGTGAAAAGCGCAATAGCTCTTCCTAGAGTTACGCAGGCGAGGCGCTACCTGTCGTTATTGATAGGGACCGAATAATTAGCCGCTCGCAATTTATACATCGTACAAAGTTTTAGGACTGAAGTCTTACACTGAATTTGATCTTGTAAATGAGAGAATGATGCGTGACTAGAAGATCTGCTACAGTCATTGTCACAAAATATCAAGAACCCAGAAGAAGTTGTCTTTCTGCAGTTCCATCTCAGGCAGATCTGTAAATGATGAGTTGTGGTGATTAGATGAACGGTCTTGTCACCGGAGGCCATAAAAGTGGTCCCCCCCCCCCCCTGGCCTATAAGAGGCTCTCGGAGGCTCCTTGTGTGTAGTGACCTCTTCTTCTGCTTGTGTAGAGCTTGTTGGCCACTAGACGCCTCTATGGTGCAGAGAAGAGATTTCACCCCGTTACCAGAGTCTGAGAGGGGCGCATTATTGGGATGTGATAAGCTGGATGGTCGTATCGATGAATTGTCCCCCACCAGCCATTCTGACCAGACTGTTAGGGGGTGTTGGGACCAGTGGATGTATGAGGGCACACAAGGTGACCGGGCTCAGGACGCCCCCGACAGACCACCAGTAGAGAGGAGCATCTGACCAGACTGTTAGGGAGTGTTGGGACCAGTGGATGTGTTAAGGGCACACAAAGTGACCGGGCTCAGGACTCCTGACAGATCACCAGTAGAGAGGAGTGTCTGACCAGACTGTTAGGAGGTGCTGGTCTGCCGCTAGGAACTGGAAGCTTGGGAGTGCTGACAGCAGCAAGCCTTTGGAGGAGGTGAGGGAGCGCAGCATGGTATGAAATTAGCCATGGATATGCGGCTGATTTTGAGTAGAAATATGCACCAATGGTACAGATTATGACTGTTTTTGGATTAGATAATGTGGTGTAATTTGCCACAGAGATTTTTGGTGTGAGCATTCCACAGCATTGCCGACATGTGTAAACATACCCTGAGTGGCCCCAGTGGTAACAGTGACCTGCACAGTGACCCCAGTAGTAATAGTGTACCCCACAGTGGCCTCAGTAGTAATAGTGACCCCAACAGTAGCCACAGTAGTAATAGTGTCCCCCACAGTGGTCTCAGTACTAATAATGACCCCCAACAGTGGCATCAGTAATAATAGTGTCCCCCACATTGACCCCAGTAGTAATAGTGACCCACACAGTGACCCCAGTAATAGTGTCCACCATATTAGCCTCAGTAGTAATAGTGTCCCCCACAGTGGCCCCAGTAGTAATAGTGACCCGCACAGTGACCCCAGTAGTAATAGTGTAACCCACAGTGGCCTCAGTAGTAATAGTGACCCCCACAGTAGCCACAGTAGTAATAATGTCCCACACAGTGGACTCAGTAGTAATAGTGACCCCCAACAGTGGCCTCAGTAGTGTTCCCCACAGTGGCCCCAGTAGTTATAGTGACCCACAAAGTGACCCCAGTAGTAATAGTCTCCCCCACAGTGGCCTCCGTAGTAATAGTGACTCTCATAGTAGCCACAGTAGAAATAGTGTCCCTCACAGTGGCCTCAGTAGTAATAGTGACCCTAATATTAGTCCCAGAAGTAAAAGTGACCCCTATATTAACCCTAGTAGTAATAGTGACCCCAACAGTGGCCTCAATAGTAACAGTGGCCCCCACAGTGGCCTCAGTAGTAATAGTGTCCCTTATATTAGTCCCAGAAGTAAAAGTGACCCCTATATTAACCCTAGTAGTAATAGTGACCCCCAACAGTGGCCTCAGTAGTAATAGTGTCTCCTATAATATCCCCACTAGTAATAGTGTCCCACACAGTGGCCTCAGTAGTAATACTATTTCTTTTGGGGCTGATGTAGGGAACACTATTGCTAATAGTGTCCACTATATCAACCCCACTAGTAACAGTGACCCCCTACAGCAGCTCCAGTACTAATAGAGAACTCCTGAAAGCCATGTACTTACCTCCTCCTGGTCTTGAGAATGCCGCTGCTCCTCTTCTCAGCGCTGCAGGACAAAGTGTATGTGCCTGGCAGCAGTATCTCCTCCCCTCTCCTCTTCTCCTGCGGAACAAAAGAAGAGAAGGGGTCAGGGGAGGAAGATCCCAGATGCTCACAATGCCATCAGCGTGTGTATCCAGTATATATATACTCCTTTTAGGGGAGGGATGTTACTGACAATGAGTATGTATGTGTATATATATATATATATACTCCTCCTTGGGGCGGGATTATTTTTGACAATAAGTGTGTGTTCACGTGATCAGTGCTAGCCAGTCAGTTACCTTATTAGGCTAAATAACCTTTTAAATCGGGGGGTGCGCAAATGTGCAACCGATCCCCACCAAATTGTGAAATGAACTGCACAATTTGGCAGGGAAATCGATAACACCAGGGACTAATTAGACTGGTCATCAAAAAGATGTGAACGATCCCCGGCAGCCCTGACAACACTGTACAATGCGCTAAAATGCTCACCATCTGAAACCACCCTATGGGCTTACACACACAAACGTTACTTGTTACTATGTGTTTGTGTCCCATTATGCGGCCATGACAATCACAGCCTCATAACGGGACAAAACGAAAACACTGATTTCAATGGATTTCTTTTCCCTCGCTCTTCTCTCGGGTGTGAATACCTTGCCTGAGGAATGATAGGACTTACCCTGGTAGTTAATACTACGGGCGGGTAGGTCAGGCAGCACCTAACTTCACGCTACTTTTTTCAAACTCCTGTGCTACGGCGTGAAGTTTGAACAGACGAAAAAATAAAAAAAACCTTGTTGAGTGCCTAAAAAAATGGATGAGATAAGGACGTAAAAAAGACCACATATGCAACGAGAATGTACGGAACGCGCAAAACAGTGAAACGCGTCTATTCTTCATGTACCGAAATTGCATCAGCCTGTGTGAATGAGACAATGTAAATGTTGTGCCTGAGATTCTTGGGTGCAGCTCCCATCAGACGGCATACAGGCACCCCGTACTTGTGAGGTTCGCTGAGCGGAACGCCGCACATTTAGGGCGACTTCACGATATGCTGCGCACTTTTGTGCAAAGAACACATCTGCAACTCATAAGGTTAGATGATCATTTAAATAGGAGCGCGGTTCTGTCTCACACGCAATAACCCCTGCCCTGCGTGCGCAAAAAACCACAGTACGATGTGCCGATACGCACGCAAATCCGAAGCGCTCACTGGGGCAAGCGTATTTGTGCATTTGCTCATCTGACAAAGCTCCAAGGCCAGACTCACACTGTAGCGCAGCGCATCTGCGCCGTGAATGTCGAGCTTCTGCGAGCGTTTATGTGCAAATGACTGTGTTGTTGCGCTTGCAGGGCTTTTTTACAGCTATGGCACAGTTTAAATGGCCCTAAAAAAAACCAAAATGGTTCATGCACAACTATGCTCCATAGCAGCGAGCGTAGTAGCGCACAAGCTCATATGTTTTTGCCCTTAGTATGGCTTTTTTCCCATCAGGTGAGTATTTTGCAAATCCCATCCACATTGCTGCGGCTGTAAATGCTGCGGATTTTCCGGTGCGTCGGCGCCATCTGGACGCGACCCAAGAGGTATTTTTCATTCACTTGAGAAATATTGGACAAAACTTGGGGCAAACTTTCTCAGAAAATCCAATAATCCTGCGTGTGATTGCGCCAAATGTCACCGTTTTGCATATCCTTCTAGTAGTTTGCAAAGACATAGAAACCCTCTCCGTCTTGTTGCACTTGGGTTTGTCTTGAACTGACTTTCTCTCTTACACTCCGCGGAGAAGACAAAGAGAAGAGCGATGATAAGGATCAGAGCGCAGGTAAGGAGAGGCTCAGGATCAAGGGTGAAAATCAAAGGAATCATTATCGGCGCGCTCGGCTGTCTCCGGGAATTTCAGTTTCCAGCACTTGTCATAATCTATCAAATCATCTCGATAACGATGTGAATAGACAATTAATAGCAGCAGGAAGCGGCGAGGAAGTCTTCATGGTACAGCTGTGAATATCTGTACATCAGGGCCGCGTATGAGCGAGGAAAGGAAGGATCTGCTGGGAGTCACCGAGCGAACGCCGATTGTCGGGTGATGGAGATGACAGCCGTTGTCATGAGAAGTGTTATTTGAAGGACGTGAGGAGTCGGAGCAACTCAAGAGAGCAAAGCCGATGTTGTGAGAAGCGAATGATACCGAGCAGCGAAAGCATCTGGGATTGATATGGAGACAGTAGGCAAATGTACGGGATCAAACAGCGCGCACCGGACACGCGACGGCGAATTAAAATGGGTAGCACAATTTCAGGAGTGAATGCCTGATGATTGTCTATGAGAGTTAACCCGTTAACGACCGCGCTGTAATTGTTCTGTATTTTAATACTGTACGATTGTAGAAGAATGGCGCACGTTTAAAGGGGGAATCTGGGAATTTTATGGCATATCTGCGTGCGGAAATCCCGACGCAGATTGAAACGGCGAGGAATTTGCGTCAAGAAGTGATGAGTGCGGTTAAAAAAAATAGCGTTGTATAGACTACAGTACGGAATGGGAAGCGGAGTTGGCACAAAATCAGTGCAAATCAGCAAATCTGTAGCAAAATTCTGCTAAACAAACATTTCTAAATATTGGAAAAAATAACAAGATTAAAAGTTACAAAGTTCCCAGTTTTAACTTTACAAATAAACAAAAAATAAATAAAGAAATAAATGAAGAAGTGTCAACAATATAGTGTTCTGCTATTAATAAATAATGAAAGTAACCACTGCACCCATCCACGTCCACAGAGGAGAAGATGGAAGAGCCGCACAGCCACAGAGGATCCTGACCGGTAAGGAATATCCTCTTGCCGCGGGCAGGGTGGGATTCTGCTGCGGGCTCCTGCCCATGGAATCCGACCTACCCATGGGCATGAGGCCTTAGACTGCTGTCACACCTGCATTAGACAAATGCGAAATGGAAAGAAGGGGGTGGAGCAAAAAAAAAAAAACGGTAGAATACAAATGGGCTAAAACTGGAGAAAAAACTGGAGCTCTAATGGCTAGGAGTGTCCAGAGAATCTGGAGGTGCTGCCGACCAGATAACGCACCACCTGAGTGAGCGTATAGAAGAGTGCAAAAACCGAAAACTGAGGCTCGGCGCAGCGCTCTACAAAGTATTTGAATAATCAAAAAACATTATCGCTTTTTGATTATTCAAATAATTTTTGGAGCGCTGCGCCGAGCCTCAGTTTTTGTTTTTTTGTACACGTCTACACAGGCGTCAGGGTCAGTTCAGGGTTTCCATCTTTTTGCTCCGTTTTTGAGAGAAACTTATATAAAATTGATGGGGTTTTAAAAAAAAACAAAAAAACTGAAAGCAAAGGGAAACGCTACCATTCGCTTCTATTCTGCTAGGTTTTCGTTTTTTGATTGTGAGAATAGCGCAGTCTGCGGCGTTATAGTTCCATCTAAAAAAGCGGCCCATTTTTTTGAAACCCCATTGAAATCAGTTCAGTTTCTCTCTTCCAAAAACAGAGCAGAGAGACGGAAACTCTGACCTGACCGTAACGCAGGTGTGAAAGCGGGCTTGGAAAGTTTTTTTAAGTTTTTGAACACGTCATAAGGTACATTAAATGATACCATTAAAAACTAAACTCGTTTCGCAAAGCACAATACAAAGAAAATAGAAAAAAGTTATAGCTCTGGGAACGCGGGGATAACACGATGGGATTGAAGAAATGACAAATGCTGGTCAATAAGGGGTTAAAAAAATGCACTGTTGATGGTTCACCATCGGCGCCAGGTTAACATAGTGCAGCAGCGGTTAAATAAGAAAATGCATGGAAAAACAGTATTTTTTTCCCTCATATTGCTATGTGTGAAGGCAGAAGGGGTTAATAACTATCCCTGACTTCTCCACTGCGGTTTGAGACTTCACTGAGCAACACCGCTGCCCCTACTAGACCGTCCCGGTAGGGATGCCAGGTCTTAGCGAGCAACTGGGATCAGCTCCACCAGTGACTGATGTCACCACAGAGGGCAGCTTCCCAATGTAACCGAGACTCCAAGAAAGACAATTATATATATAAAAAAAGTTGTAAATTTAAAAAAAGTTTTCCTATTTTTTTTTTTTTTTATGAGACTAAAAACGTAAAACAAAATAGTTATTAATAAAGCTGAGCGATGTGTTGTGAAAAAAATCAACTCAAAAAAATGTTGGCAACCCAAAAAGTAGAAAAGTTAGAAGCCATTAAACCAACTTATGTAGAACAGCTTAAGGAAAAAGGATCCGGCCACTAAAGGTTTAAATAATTGCTTTATTTTATAAAGTCCTATATTAAAGCATCAAAAACAGCCCAGCAGAGCGCAATAAAACCGAACACGACTCAATAAAGAACAATAAAACTGAACCACAACTACTGTGTGTCGTACAGCCCAACCGCAGTGTCATAAAACATAACGCCGCACTGTAAATATTAATACTGAGGAGTAATAACACAGAACCAGCCGGGCAAAGGCAGAAAACGTAGGCCAGCCGCGCCGCGCCAAAGCCGGGCCACAAATAACACTACGTGGCAGCCAAGGAATGTGTTTGGCCCACATTTACTTGCGTTCCAGAACTGTCAGCGACGTACACAGAGTAGAGGGGCCGCAAAGAGAAAAAGGGGCCACTTATTAAAGATGTTGTACCACAATTGACTGATTGGTGGGGGACTCCACCAAGTGTCCTGTGCCCCCTTCGTCTCGTCACTGCGAACGCTCCGTACTCCCCTTCCATGATATACAGATTGAATGGCGTGTCAGTCGCGCAGGCGCAGTGCCGCTCCATTCATTTCAATGGAGTGGATGGAAATAGCTAAGTAGAAGGGCTTGGTTATATCCAGCCGGCCCACTGAAGAGCGCCCCACCATTCAGTTTCCTCCTCCCTGCAGTGGTTGCAGCATACGCACAGTGAGCAGGAGAGGCAGCTTTGGGACTGACAATTCTCTGCGTTGGTGGGGATTTCAGCAGTAAGACCCCCACTAATCAGACCTTTATACTATGGATAGGGAATAAAAGTCAATTGTGGCACAGCCCCTTTAAGGTGTTGGATTTTGATACCCAGAACAGAAGGGTCTGGTGTTTGTTATCCCTCTTACTCCCTTTCCAAAATCCTTAGGTAAGGGGACCAGATTTTCCCAGGGTCAAAGCGGGACAAAGGGGTGTGGTCAGGGGCGGAGTTATCACAACCTATGATTTTACCTTCGTCATTATAAAAAGTAAAGGACTGTTTCAAAAAAAGAGAGGGAGCAAATTCTGCAGCATTTCTGCATCCAAAAAAACTGTCAAAGTCTGTACCATTGGTGTTCACATTTCATTTCATACTATGCAGCGCTCCCCCTCACCTGCTCCAAAGGCTTCCTCTTGTCAGCACTCCCTGGCCTCACCTGACCATTGGCGCTGTACCTCAGTATTAATAGTGACCCCCCCACACACACAGTGGCCTCAGTAGTAATGCTGACCCCTATATTAGCCTCAGTAATAATACTGACTCCCACAATGTCCTCAGTAGTAATAGTGACCCCCCACAGCAGCCTCAGTAGTAATGCAGACCCCTATATTAGCCCCAGTAGTAATACTGACTCCCACAATGTCCTCAGTAGTAATATACTATTACTATTGTGGCTGATATTGCAGACACTATTACTAATAGTGTCCCTAATATCGACCCCAGTAGTAACAGTGACCCCCCACAGTAGCCCCAGTAGTAATAGAGCTCCCCATATACTTACCTTCTCCTCATCTTCAGAGTGCAGCTGTTCCTCTTCGTAGTGCTGGATGCCTCCTCCCCTCTTCTCTTCTTGTGTGAGAATAAGGAGAAAAGGTCAGGTTAGGTAGGAATAGAGATGAGTGAGCACGCTCAGATAAGCCAGTTACTCGAGCGAGCCTCGCTCTTCTCAAGTAACTGCATTCTTGTCCAAGCAAGCTCAGGAAGGCGGCGGGGGATAGCGGGGGAAGAGTGAGAGAGATTCCCCCCCCCCCCCCGCTACCCCCACCGCCCCCCTGAGCACGCTCGGACAAGAATGCAGTTACTCGAGAAGAGCGAGGCTCGCTCAAGTAACTGGCTTATCCGAACGTGCTCGCTAATCTCTAGTTAGGAGGGAAAAAAGATCCCAGATGCACACACTGTCGTAAGTGTGTGCATCCATCAGTGGCACCGCAGAGTGATTACGAGCGGGGGAACAAATATCCCACTTTCAGGACAAAAGCGGGACAGATGTCCTGAAAACGGGACAAATGGCTCCCCGCCTGGGTCCCAGGTGAAAGCGGGACACATGGTCCCAACCTCTGGTCACCTTACCGTAAGAGAGTTTCCAACCACCTTATTTTTGAGCGATTTAGTTCCTCTTGAGAGCAGAGTACTGCACTAGTTGCTGCCACCCGTTACTAAACGGGATGGAACTAAACATCACTGGGCCATCTCTCTCCATGGACCTCATAGTGGCTGCATGCTCTGCTTCTAAGGTACTGCCCTTTAACATACCTGCTAGAGACTTCAGTACTCTTCTCCCTGTATAGAAGGCACATTCTATTTTTCTGCTTCAGAAATCCCAGATCTCTGCAAACACTAAATGTCCCCATGCTTTATAATGAGATCAGCTGATAGCAGCAGCAGCAGAGTATGTTGATCTTGTGGGGGGCAGTGACATGCCTACTTATGTTAATAATAGCATTGTTTAGTTTACAAAACCCACTTTCAAATAAACATTTGAAATATTGGTTTATTATAGGGAGTCCTCCATTCAGGACCCTGCGGTGCTGCAAGGAAACTGAACATTTGCTGCTGGACTCCCCATAGATTACAGCAGCTGGAGGCCATTCAGGGGGCCATAGTTATAAAAAGTCATTGTGAACAGTGCATAACCCTCTTAGGGAGGGCAGGATTGTGTACTGAAATGGGTGGAGTAGTAACCTTGTAGCCAAATAGATGAAGGGATGATGCTGTCCACAGCAGAGCATGAGTGTGTTGATATTTTGGGAGAAAGTGACTTGTTGTCATCCAAGACTATAATACTGTTTGTTGAATCTAGCGAGGTATAAATTGGTTCAGAGGTTTCCACAATACCTTTAAATATATGCAATTGTCAAATGTTTGTAGAATCGGCTCCCAGTTCCTGGCAAAATGACAACCAGTGTGGTTACCAGAAGATGTTCCAGTTTTCTGAGTCCCAAAATAACATTGAGCCATATGACACTATGATAGCATGAGAGGTGGTCCAGGGCAGAGTCCAACTCTCCAGGATAAGGACCGGTTGATGGGTGTTGTAGTCCCTGGGGTTCAGGGGCCTAGCTGACTTTTGGGTCTTAGAGTCCTTCAAGGGGCCCCTGGCATCCATGTCATCTGACCAGCTTCAGCCACTTGACATTGGTCCGCTAGACACCGCCTTGTCTCCATGTGTTGTTAACCAGTTCCCAGGCTCGGTCTCACCACCATGAGAACTAACGGAGCTCACACCCATCATCAAACGCAATTGACTTAATAAAGTTTCCGTGCAGCTTGGTTTTCTCCCTGAGCACCGTGGTGGTACAATCGGTGGACCTCAGTGACACGTCCCACTTTGCTAACTCTTAGGCCTTAACCTTGGCATGTCAAAAACACTCACTATCTGCTTTCACTAACTCTATCCTGACTCACTTTCCTAGGGCCGGGCACGGCTCTCCAATATGGACCACACCCTAACTGCCGGGGTGAAGGAGATCAGTTGGCGCGTTGTGCCAGCCACGGGTTATCCTTTCGAGCTCCCAAGGGGTACAGTAATAAAACAAATGTTACCAAACAGTATTTAAAAGGAACAATAAACAAAAATGCCCCTAGGCTATGCAATACCCTCTTACATTGGCCCTTACTGACTTACTACAATGGCAAGTTACGTTGCCCCAGGTTAAGGAAACGGGATCTTTAATAGAGATCGCTCATTTTGAAACCAATTCCCTGCACTGCTCTCTGCCACACAAGTGATTTTCATCGCTTTGCGTGAAGATTTCTTTTTTTAATCTCTAAACATTGCAGCCTAATCATCGTGCACACGTTTTGGATGATTAATCTCCTGCAGACAGCTTAATGGGGATAAAAGATTAATTGCTTTTCCCTGGAGATTTTAGGAAATTTTAGGCAAGAAATGTTCATTTTAATAGAGAACACAGAAAAATATATATATTTTTGGGTATGAAGATTACCTCGGCAGCAATCTCAATGAACGCCACTGATTTTAATTATTAGAAATTTTCCAGAAGGATAGACTGAAGTCCATATAGTGGATGGCCATCTGAAGGGCAGCCATGTAGTCCATGTAGAGTTTCCTCTATAGGGGCCACTGCAGAAGAAACAACAAGGCTTCAGGACAAGGGTGTTCAGAGAGGCGAACCACCTGATTGCCAACATTGCTGCATTTTGAAAGGGATTGAGTGATGAGACAATGCCTTTAAAGAGCAATGATGGTTTTTAAAAACCTTTGACATGTTATAGGGACGTGTCAATAGTTGTGATCGCTTAGGGTCGGGCTGCTGAGACCTCCACCAATTGCTAGAATGAGCCATCTGAAGAGCTCCTCTGAGCGCTATCACTGCTCTCTAGCTGAAGACCGGCTCAATTGAAATTCTATGCCCCATCTTCAGCTAGGAGCAATGACAGCACTGAGAGGAGCACTTCAGATAGCTCATTCTAGCAATCAGTGGGAGTCTAAGCGGCCAGGTCCCCGGCAATCAAAACTTTTGACATTGTCTTTATGACATGTCAAAAGTTTATAGAAAGTGCAGTTACTCTTAAAAATGTTATATTTTTTGATAGGTTTGCCAGTTTGTTCTTGCTTATTTTTGGAAAATTACAACTCTAAGAACTTCCAGGGATTTTCATTAATGATCAATGTGTGATCAGGATCAGTGGGCAGTCCTACCTTTAGGACCCCCATCGATCAATAGAATGAAAAATCAGCCTTAGACTGCCATGATCCCCTCAATGTTGTGCCTTAAACAACTCTGCTTAGTGCTGTTTAATTAAGCATCGCTATATCACAGCCCCTTTCTTCTGCTGATTGGTGGAAGTCCCTGGGATGAGATCCCCAACAATCACACATTGATGGCTTATCCTAAGGTCATTATTGTAAAATCACTCAAAAACTCTTTTACAGGAGTATCGTTATCTCGCAGTAGGGTGACTGGAGGAGATTTCTCTCCTCTCGCTCCCCCGCCCCCCTTTATGCACTTACACAGCGGCTGTTCAGTACTGAACGGCTGCTGTTTACACTGAGCGATCAGCTCATCTTAAACCATTCAGTCGTTCACATTCATTGTACCGGTGAATAAGAATGACTGAATGATCAGTATTTAAACCGAGCGATTAGTCAACGAGTCAACAATGATTTTTATGCTTGCATGGAATGAACGATAGGCGATCTAATTATCGTTAGTCGCTCGATCGTTGACTGTGTTTACACTGAACAACTATTGCTCAAATTCGAACAATCCAGCGATTTTTTTTTTTAAGATAATCATTCTGTGTAAAAGCACCTTGACCATCGGAAGACAAAATAGCTGATCAGCACTTCTGTCAGGTTCCAAGAAGGAAATCATGGTTGAGTAGGTTTAAAAGGAACTTTACTGGCAACGCATTTCTGTGCTGAATCAGCTCCGTCTTTCAGGCCTTTCAGAGAAAATGGCCTGTAGAAGAAGCTACCTGGCCCAGAAATGCGTCGCCAATTAAGTTCTTTTTAAATCTTCCAAACCTGAAACTGCAGTCTTCCTTGTAACTCAGCTCCCATCATCTCCTACTTTGTCTCTCTGTGTTTCTATATGTGACCACCCAGTGGTTATAATGTGCTGTGTGTCCTGCTGAAGATTTTACCAGCACATGAAAATAATGTATTAAAGGGGTTTCCCAGTCAGCACCCGGTGTCAGTGCTCGGATACATCGGGGCTGGTGCGGAAGGCACTGCTCTGACCCTTGTGTAGTGGCCGGCACTTGTAATTGCAGGCTAGGGTCAAATTAAAATCAATATAAGCTGTGCGTTGTCTTGTTGGAAGAATTGCTGACCATTCTCAGAGTATTGTCGGCAGCACATTAATGTCTAGAATGTCAGGGTTCATCTCCGTGGTAATAGTTCTTGCCAACACAATCAACGGACCAAGACCATGCCATGTAAAACATCCCCAGCCATAACAGAACCTCCACTGTACTTAACTGTTGGCACAACACAATCAAGTAAAAGATGTTGCCCAGGATCCTCCATCTGATGTGAAGATTGTTTAGCGTGATTTGTCACTCCGTAGAATGTTCTTTCATTGCTCAACTGTCCAATGGCGATGCTTCTTCCACTGTTGTAGACCAGCCGACGCACTGTACTACTTGTATGCAGCAGCATATCCGGTAGCGAGTAGTTCCAGTCACAAACCATGGCTGGCACCTCCAAGGGTCCGAATCTTATGTAGCATGGTTTAGGACTAGAGATGAGCGAGTATACTCGCTAAGGCACATTACTCGAGCGAGTAGTGCCTTAGCCGAGTATCTCCCTGCTCGTCTCTAAAGATTCGGGGGCCGGCGGGGATCGGTGGGGGAGAGTGGGGAGGAACGGAGGGGAGATCTCTTTCTCCCCCCCGCTCCCCGCCGCAACTGACCTGTCACCCGCGCCGGCCCCCGAATCTTTAGAGACGAGCGGGGAGATACTCGGCTAAGGCACTACTCGCTCGAGTAATGTGCCTTAGCGAGTATACTCGCTCTTCTCTATTTAGGACACCTGACATACTAATAAGACATGATCCATTCTACTGATAGTGGTGTCCAAATACTTTCGGTAGGATGGTGTATATTATGTAATTTGTCTAATTGGTCTTTATGAGCCAACCATTTAATAAACCCCTCAAAAAAGTTTTAAGTTCAGCTTGACTAATCAACCTTGCACCAAACTATCACATATCTGATGATCTTACTGATCGAAACCATTCCCAATTGTTCCGTCTTTACTCAAACTTCTGTTCTCATTGTAAAACTATGAACCAACTGGATTTTGTAGCACCGCATGAGCAGCCACAGCACTTTTACACATTTTAGTTACAATCCTTGACATTTTTCTTTTCATCTCAGTCTTTGAAAATCATCATTTGTCCATTAGGATGTTTTTGTGTTTTCCAAAAAAAAGTGCTCACCACCAGACGTCCAAAGACCATATTGTAGGCAATCTTGACACGTCGCCGGCTCAGCACCTCATTTCGAAAAGATGCCAGTGTTTAATTTGCATAACAATCCAGGATCAATCATAAATCATATGTAACTTACAGAAATGTGATGAATTGACTCGAAAAAGGGAAGCCGGATTGTTATGTACCTATACATATTTATGCTAGCCAGAAGGGCGATACGGCAGGAGTCGTATTGTGACAACATTTGGAGCACCTGTTATATAACAATATCCCATTTTCTTCTCAGGAAATTTGAATTTCATTTTCAGATTTTTAAACAGAAGAATCATAAATCGAGGGATTCATGTTGAGAGCATTTACTCCGATAACATAAAAGACGTTTTCGTTGAGCTGCTTGTAGAGATTTGCACAAGGTTCGAGCGGAGAGCACCATATGTTCCCCAACTGATTGCGCTCAAAAGTCGCTTCTCCCTGTCACGATGATACAACAAATTAGATGGATCTCCCAATACCCCGGTACACGGTATCCTGCTACGTCCCCAGATACGGAACGGCAAATGCAATTGTGTTGCAAAAAAAAACAATCCGTGATTTAATTTTTGGCAGAATTTTGCAGTTCATTAGATTATTAATAGTAATTTTCAGTTGACTAATAATACTAATTAGCATCCTAAATTACTGTAACATAACATTAACAGTAAATTGTCTTCCCACATAATTAAAGTTTAATGATTCATATTTGTTATTAAAAAAATACAAAGACCCAATTTATTAACTTGCCAACGTAGAGAAAATCAAGGGACGGAGACAGATCATAGAGCAGAGCTGACACATTCTTCATTCTGCGCTAAGTACAGTTACTTTAGAACCGGCCCGGGAAAAGGGAACCCAGAGACATTGGATTTGGCAAAACTTTGTACAAAAAGTTGAGATCATGATGCCTTCCGGCAAGTGACATGTTCACATTTCCACTAGCTTAATGAACTCGCTCAACCAGTGCTACCAGATGGAAAAAAGGAAGTGATAAGTCTGTAAGGCGTAAGGGTCCTTTTATACAGGATGACCTGTGGGGCGTGGATGCTCTACAAGCCAGCCCGGTGATAATTATTTCTGTGCTTTTACATAGCAATGATCATTGCTGGATGAATGGAGGCAGAGCGGGCTGAGAATCGTTCCAGCCTGCCCACCTCTATCCACAGTAAACAGGAAGTCATTTAAAGATAATTGACTGCCTGTTCATACGGGCTGATCATCGTTTAGTTTTTATGCATGCACAAACTGAATAAGGAATGAATTCTTGTTCATCCCCCAGTCAGGGCATGCATTTACAGGGAACAACAATAGTTCATATTCTCATAGGCTGCGGGAATCTGAATGATTTGTCGGCCCGTGTAAAAGGGCCATGTGATGTTCGAGTCTACAACTGTCTATTGCCGGTCTCACTTAGAGAATGCATTGGATAGAAGCAGCATTGAGTGTATTTGTGGTTGGGGATCACTGGTGCTGATCATGGGGCCATTTCAGGTAGCCGACCAGAAACAGCGGAGTGATACACCCACTGCTATTGGCTGCATGCTCTTCGTGAGGCAGACTATAGACTCGGACAACACATGAGTCCATAGAAGTCAATGTGTCAATTCATTCAATAATTCTTTCACACAGACACACGGATGGCACTATCTTGATCTGAGTTGCCTGTTCAAATGAATAGGGATCAAAAAAAAGGGGGCAGCTCTTGGATGCTGTCTGTATTTCATGAATTCTTGAAGAAATGCAGAAAAAAAATAAAGACTGGTTTGGCTTTTTTTGTGGACGTGAAAAACGGCTGAATTGTGTAACAACTGGATGCAAAAACAAATATGTGAGGCCCACATCAACACAAAGAGGAATCACAGATACAACTTGGGACTCACTGATAGATGACAGGAACAGATTGCTGATGGTAACACCTATCCCTCTATATTGGAACATAAAATAGACACAATCTACAGAACGCAGGGGCAGCAAGTTGGGAACTGAAGCACGCCCACTACAAAACTTTATGGAGTCCCTGGTGGCCCTACCAATCATCCAGGATCACTAACTCTGCTTCCTTTATAACCCCTACTTGATGAACCATTCTCCCTGTTTCTCCCCCTCCCCCATGCCCTGCCATCCCAGCCCATTCTCTTCTCCCTCCCACCAGAGGCGTGCTACATTGTTTTCTCCTAATCACTGTGGAATCACAGCTATATTAAGGGGGAGCTGTGCAAATGCATTTGAGAAAATTCATGGGTCAGAAGCAGTGTCGTGTCTACTTAAGGGGAGCACCTAAAAAGTGTGTGAGTACCCCTCAGGGGTGAGTGGATATGGGGATAGTATGTCCCCAAGGAAAGCACCCAGAATGGGTGTGGGGACACCTAAAAGATGTGTAAGGAGGCTTATAGAGCAATGCTCCTCTGGGAAATTTATGCAAATAAGAGAGATTGAAAAATACCTCTACAGCGCCATCTATTGGATGGTAGGATTCCTTCAATTCAAAGTGACCTTATAACAATTCCTCAATGATTGGGAATATTAAACCAAGCCAGAAACCATACATAGACAGTCTGTTTCAGGGTGTTTGCCCCTTGTCAGTGTGCAGTAGGATTCTGGCTTAGTCTGTGAGAGGCCTATGTCGTAGGTCAGAAGCGGTGTTGTCTCCTTAAGGAGAGCACCCAAAAAAATGTGTGGAGACACCTAGGAGGTGAGTGGATCAGGGGATGGTATTGTCTCTCCCCTTCTGGGTGCTCTCCTTGGGGAGAAAAAATCTGCATTTTGTGCGCCCGTTCAGGCGGCCCAGGTCTGGCGCATACATGCTGAGCCCTGATTGCCGTCGGGCAGGGGAAGACAGTTTAGCTCTGCTAAACTCTGCTAAACTCCTCCTTCCCGCCCCCTCGCCTGCTCCTGGCAAGGGAAGGGGGCGGGAGCTAGTGCGCTAAGCTCCCATCCCCTCTCTGCCCCTTGTCGGCTGCCAGCAATGGGAGGGGGCAGGATCGGTTGGAGCTTAGCAACTAGCTACCGCTCTGTCCCACCCCCTCCCTTTGCAAACAGCCAGCAAGGGGCAATGAGAAGGAGGGAAGGGGGTAGGAGTTTAGCAGACTTGCTGCTAAACTCCTTCCCACCTCCCTTCTCCGGCAGCTACCATTGGCTCCCATAGGAGTCTATGGGAGCTGCTGCAGTATTCCAGCCAAGAAGATAGTTCCTGAACTATCTTTCCCTGCCTACGTAAAAGCGCCTGTCCGAAATGCACTTGTATGTGCTATCTTGGCCGGCCAGCCGCTTTTACGTTATATGCCCATCTGTACTGATGCATTGTAAACCAATGCATCAGATGGGCAACATATATTGGCCGGGCATGAAAGTGCGGCCGATATATGCCCGTGTGAATAAAGCCTTACACTGACCCTAACACTAGACACCACTGTCCCATGTGCTGCATTTCAGCAATAAGCACCTGCATAATAATGAGGACACAGGGTGTCTCCAGAGTAGGAGAAATCAATCACTAATCAAGGTGCAGGATTTCAGCTGAATGAGAATAAAGAGAGCCAGACCAGTTAATTAGCATATTGAATAACACTGGAAAATCCAGGCCCTGCAAACTACTGTAAAGAGCAACATAGGTATGGAGAGAGTTCCCATCAAATGTATGACCTATAGTTAGGATTCATTTATGGACGGCAAGTTAGTGAGAGACTCCCTTTAAGAAATTATTTTAAGCTACCTCCACTTCATGGGCTCCGCTTGGGCAGCCTTAACATTCCTGGAGAGGTGTTCATAGACAGTCAATTATGGTGGCATCATCTCACTACAGATCAAAACATCCCAGTAACGTAAAAATGAGAGAAAAGGCAGAAAAAATAAATGAAGTGAATATAGAGATCCGTAGGATCATGGCCAATATCTAAACCTTTCAGAGGATGGCATATCTGACGTGCCATCTGTACTCCTCGCTGATTGTTTTCTGCATTGGACAACCGGGTAGGAATTTTATTTTAAAAGAAAGAATTTGGTCAAGGATGAAAAAGAGCTGCATCTGACAGAACCTTTGATCTATATTTTGCAATTTTCCAAATCTTGCAAATCTGTTTCATGAGATGACTTGCAAGATGAAGTTTACAGTCTACATACACATAAGACTTAATAGACTTATAGAATCAAAGTTCTGACTTTAGCCAAAGAAATATATTTACTGCAATTTAAGGTAATCATTAGTCATTTTTTCCATCAACACAGTGACACAGGGAAAGAAAGATTATCCGCTCTAAAAGTCCCAAGTGACTTTCATGATATTACTCGGATTCACTTTTGTGAGCTTCAGAGACATCAGGAGTTATGAATTGCTTACAATGTGACAAAAAAGAAATCTTCTGTACTTCTGTAATATAAGAAAGCAGAATCTAATCCGCGGTGAATGTTGTGTGTGTGGAGCCGCATTACATCCGCCGCCCGACTCTCTTTGACTAACATATGCCAATGGAATTCTAAATGGGAAATCTTACATTCGGCAACATGGCCGGCTGATGCTTGTTTCCCTGTTATGTACATGAAATATGTGTTGCTTTGGGAGAATTAATGGCTTTGATTTAATTGTTTTGTGTTGTCAGACTAATGACTATTTTTCTAAGTGATGCTTTTAATTGGAAAATGTAAGAAATTACTCATGCTAGATCATTTTAAGTGTATCTTAACTTTTGGAGTAATGAAGGGTTTCCGATGTATTAAATGAGAATTGCAAAAAGATGAAGCACAGGGCTGTACACAAAAGAAAGTTGGCCCTCTTGGGAAATGGAAAGAAGCCCTGTCCCGGGTGCGGACCTTCCTTTAGCCACATCAATAGAAGCCACCCCTTCTGTAATGGCCATTCTCAGTCACGTTGAGAGAGGGGCAGCATTAGAGAAGGTATGCAGCCCACCGGAAATGGTCTGCCGATTCGCAAGAGATGGTCCGGCAAGGCCACTAGGCATTTACATGCAGTGCAGGAAACATTAACCCTTTTTAATCCACTGTCTAACGTCTTCCTACATTCTGATTGAAGCTTGTACAGCTCCAATGTCAGAAGACGTCCGACAGGGTATTCTTACCGTTTATTGCCAGCCACTCCGCTGTCGGAGCCTCTCTGGTGCACATACACTGGCTTCAGCTAGCAGATGGCACCATTGTATAACAGCAAAAAGAGAAAGACTTTTAGGAAACCCTGAATCCAAAATTGGATTGGAAAGGGTTAAAACCTTCTTTTTAAAGGTATGTTTTTAGCAGAATGACTAACACAGTAATGCTGTAAATGGGCATCACCTTGTTCTTTTACTGGTGTAAGTTGTTTCATATCCACTAAACTACTGACAGGTTCCCTTTAAAGGGGTTTTGTCATAAAAAAAAAATTCTCTACTCACCTATTTCTTCCCCGTCAGTCTTCTTACCACATCTTCTCCTAGTTGAGCTTCTGCAGTGCCCCAGATCACCCCACCGCAGGCTGGCCAGCTTGTTATGAAGGCTGCATTCTTCACATTCTTTCCGGCCGGTCAGTGAAGGTCCCGTCCCTGTGCTGTAGTGTTCATTGGCTAGAAAGGAATGCTAATCTATTTCAGAGACAGATCGCATGAGCAATCTCTAAAGTAGATTGGTACTCCCCCTGCTAGCCTGTGAGCTGTGACGTAATGTACATTGGCTGGCAGGAAAATGACTGCCGGTAATGTACATAATGTCACAGGAAGCAGGTGGTTCATCTTAGCCGAACCTACTAAAATTATTTCTTCTTCTTTAATGTATGTGCTAAATAAATGAAGGTGGTGATTATTGTAAAGGAGGAACCCACACAAACTCCATGAAGATGTTAGCCTTTGTTAGATTTGAACCTAGGACTTCAGAGCTACAATACAACAGCTCTAACCACACAGCCACCATGCTTTTCCTTCTTCTTCCTATTTTCTTGTCATGGGGAGTAAAAAGGAGGAAGAAGAAGCACAGTGGCTCAGTAGTTACCGCTGTTGCCTTGCATCACTGAGGTCCTAAGTTCAAATTTGACCAAGAATAACATCTGCATGGATTTTATATGCACTGCCTTTATTTGTGTGGGTTTCTTCCTTATAATAATCACTTTTATTTATATAGCACATACATTTATTATGGAGAAGAAGTACTTTTGTAGCTTGTAGACAGTGTTAGTCATTAGTTTTAGGGGTAATAGTGAAGTTCCTGTTCAGTTTAAACTAAATCAGACTGTAACTTTTGGTGAAGTTTAGCAAACCAGCATTACCAAACTTTTCAAAACTTTGCTCAAGACCAAGTCTTTTTTTTTTTAAACTCCCTTACACTGACCCTAACGCTAAACACCACTGTCCCATGTGCTGCATTTCAGCAATAGGCACATGCATAATGATTGATCGCTGAATTGTGTTACCAGCTTAACATAACCTTATTCAAGTGTACAATAAAAAGTACTGGGACCTCCACCAATTTTGTGCTCTCAGGTGAAGGGGGTATATAAATCAGATGTGTGAGCATTAGGTTTTAAGTAGAGTATCAAACAAATTCCAGTCCAGAAACCATAAGAATGCCAGTAGGTGTAGAGCAGACAGTGGAGTCTGGTGGTGGGATGTCACCAACCAATCAGTATGGGACATCGCACCGCTTTTGGACCTTGCAAAGTCCACTGTTGGCAATGTTATTTGGAGATGTAAGACATCTAGTGTGTGTGCAGTGCATCCATGTTCAGAGAGCCTAGTTTGAACTGTAAAGGCATCACATACATCATCAGAAGGTCTCACAAGCCATTGGAACATCCATTAGTACCAGAACCATCCATAGGGCACTTCATGCGAAGAGTTACCATGGACGAGCAGCTGCCCACAAGCTCAACATCACAGCAGTGAATGCACAGCGGTGCCTGCGATGGTGCTTGGATCATCGTTCTTGGACTGTAAATGACCGAAAGCAAGTGTTGTGGACGGCTGAATCACAGTACACCATCCTTCGATCAGATGGCCACACTTGGGTGTGGCGGTTAGCTGGAGAGTCCCAACAGTTGACTGCATCGTCCCCACAGTGAAGTTTGGAGGAGGTTCTGTTATAGGCTCAGGAAGTTTCTGCTGAATAGGACTAAGGCCATTTTTATAGTGAAGTCCACCCTCAATGACTAAAGTGACATTGTGGCATTACCTAACCTGTGGCAATACTTTGGTACAGCTTCATGTCTCTACCAACACGGCTGAGCACCACAATATGCATCACGCAGTGATAAGGCTTGGTTTAAAGGGCAGACCGTCTGCAAACTTCATTGGCCAGCCCAAAGTCCGGATCTCAATCCAATTGAGCATCTTTGGGATTAGGTAGAATGCTCTCTCCGTGCGCCCAACACGCCCATCATCCCCCCCACAACTTTCTCAACCTCACCTTAAGATATGGAGAAAAATCCCTCAATACATCTATGGGAATTTGGTGGAAAAAATGCCTAGGAGGGTTACTGCAGTCATTGAGGACAAAGGCGGCCCAACATTATATTGATAAAAGGGAACAAAATCAAATTTCATCACTTTCTATGATTGTCAAAATACTTTTAAGGTTGCTAGTGACTACAAAATGGGGGCAGAAGTACAGTACGTCTAACCTCCACTTATAGGGATCATTTTTCTTTAAGACTTCTTCTTCTATTCATCAATATACGTCTACAAATCCAAATGTGAAGAGCAGACGACTACCAACATCTCTCTTGAGTACTTAAAGACATTTGGCGAACTCCTATTACACTTGTGTTTGCTCCAATCTCAAATGAAATAAGGAAGGATTGACTTAAGGATACATATGCAAGATGGAATCTGATCGCTGCAAGTTTACTTAACAGAAATCTTGTTATTAAAGATCTGCGCCGTTCACCAGGAATGTTAATTAGAAGGCAATCAATGAAGCAATTACGTTCTTTGAAATGTCAATACATTAAAACGTATGAAAAGAACAAAATAATAACACTTCTATACAACCGGCGAAAAATGAGAAGAAAAGGAATGGCAATTACTTAATATAATTAGATATTATTATAATTACTTCTCCGCAGGAAAACACGGCGTTGTGATGTGTTTATCAACCGGAGCCGAAGAAATGAATATCTGATCCTGGAGAGTGAGGCGTTTTACCTTAAAGATCAAATCCCCGCACAGCTACGTCCTTGAGTCGTCCTCTACGGTCAAGTAGTAGATGTGGCAGAGATGAGAATGTCATGCGGCACAACTTGTGTGTGGTTTTATATAAGACTGCAGGAAGAGTTGAAGGATTATAACAAAAGGTATCAACAAGAAATTGTTGTATGTGTTATGGCTGTTGGTCATTACCGGCAGCATCTCTTACTTCCTCCTGCTGTTGACTATGGCCAGCATTGTGTCCTTCGTGTCTCCTTCAGCAGATGCCACATCTTTCGTCCCCATACCTCGGTTGTCACTACTGCCAAAATGGTGCGCATGCGTGTCTGGCCCACCTCTTAAAGGGCCAGCGCACACATCCAGATTTCTAGTCAACCGACCAATCCGGATAGCCTCTAGTCTATCTAAAGCACCTCCCCCACTGAAGGGTGCCAGAGCAATTAGTCTTCCGTGCCAAGATACTAAAGTGGTTTAATCTGATCTCCTGATGTGACCCATACCTGTCCTACTTTGTTTTCCTGGTTTCTCCTCTTCTGACTTCTGCTAGTTTGTTTGAATACAGTTCTTTTGCCTTCTGCCTGCCCTGACTCTAAGACTTCTGCCTGAATACACAAGAAATAGACTTGTCCTGACATTGAGTCTGTTCCTCCACTACAGCTCGGTCTACACCCTCCAGTGCCACATTACTCCAAAACTCTGTCCCTCCTGACCGCAGCTCTGTACTTTGACTATTATTCTGTCTTTATGCTCCAATACTGCATTATGGTTTTCCGTACCAAGTTGCATAGGCTATCTCTAAACTCCAGACTATTTCTGGTGTAGTGGTCTGGGGTTCCTTGCAGCAAAGAGCAGATCCCGATTGATGGGGTTGAAGAGTGAAAACCGGGTATGTTCAGGTGCAGCCCTTAGATCTAGACCCAAGTTAAATAGGTTTAGAGGCACAGCAGATTCACGTCTGCTGCGTAACAGTATGCCAAATTCCACTCTGCTATAACTGATGTAGTGAATGTAAGAGGGGTGAGCGGTGCGCCACCCCCTTCTTACAGAGGACGGTGGCTCTGGTGCTAAGCCAGAGAATAGGCACTCCGAGTGCCAAAAAAGAACATGTGCTGCAAGCACCTAGGAGGACGACAGCTCCCGCAGTAGGAGATAATGTATGAATGAATGGGAATATTATTGGCTCAGCAGGCACGTTATATAAAGCTAAGAAGCTGTGCCACACCGCAGAGTAGTGCAGCAAGAGAAAGCGGGTAGAAGCTTTGAAGTGGGGCCAGCAGTGCAGGGTTCTCTTAAAGTGGTGGACGCCGCACTCCAAGGAAAATAGCCTATGCTGTGCTCCTCTGCTGAGGAGGCAGCTGACAGAGGTATCCATTACTCCAGCAGTCATGTGGCCAGTAGCAGCAGACACTGAAAGCAATGCAAGCCATAAGTGCGACGGTTCCCCATGCTTGAGGACATAAGTCTGAAATTCTGAATATACCCCTTCGTCCTCTTTATCAGTCTTCATGCACTGTTCCGCACCTCGTTTTTTGCTGCACTTTCTCTTTTTCACTTTCTCTCTTTTTCGTTCTCTCACTTTCTCTTTTGTTGTGCTACTTTCTCTCTTTCATTATTTCTTTTGTTAAGCCATGACCTCAAAGACAACCCTTTTTCCGCGACATCAAAATCATCCTATAATATGCTCTACCAGATTGACATCTTATCTATCTCATATCTATCTATCTATCTATCTATATATCTATCTCATATCTATCTATCTATCTATCTATCTATCTATCTATCTCCTATCTATCTATCTATCTAATATCTATCTCTCATATCTACCTATCTATCTCATATCTATCTATCTCGTATCTATCTATCTATCTCATATCTATCTATCTATCTCGTATCTATCTATCTCGTATCTATCTATCTATCTATCACATATCTATCTATCCCATCTATCTATCTCATATCTATCTATCTATCTATCTATCTATCTATCTATCCCATATCTATTTATCTATCTATCTATCTATCTATCCCATATCTATCTATCTATCTCGTATCTATCTATCTCATATCTATCTATCTATCTATCTATCTCGTATATATCTATCTCATATCTATCTATCTATCTCTTTTCTATCTATCTCATATCTATCTATCTATCTAT